>NC_041394.2:251847358-252147358 GCF_900747795.2 Erpetoichthys calabaricus
AAAATACACTACGTGTAACCTCAGTCTGGAAGGTGTTGTCTGTTTAAAATAAGGGAAGTGAATTTAAATACATGCATTGGTATGTTGTCGCCACTTTGTTTTGTTCAAACAGGTTTTAAAAGCGACTTATAGGTTAACCACAACTCTCTCTGTTGGCCTTTTGTCAGCAGTTAATAATGTATATACAGTTGTGCTTGCAAGTTGTTGAACCCTTTAGAATTTTCTATATTTCTGCACAAATATGACCTGAAGCATCATCAGATTTTCACTCAAGTCCTAAAAGTAGATAAAGAGAAACCAGTTAAATAAATGAGACAAAAATATTATACTTGGTCATTTATTTATTAAGGAAAATGATCGAATATTACATATTTGGGAGTGGCAAAAGTATGTTAACCTTTGCTTTCAGTATCTGGTGTGAACCCCCTTTGCAGCAATAACTGCAACTAAACGTTTCCGGTAACTGTTGATCAGTCCTGCACACCGGCTTGGAGGAATTTTAGCCCATTTCTCCGTACAGAACAGCTTCAACTCTGGGATGTTGGTAGGTTTCCTCACATTAACTGCTCGCTTCAGGTCCTTCCACAACATTTCGATTGGATTAAGGTCAGGACTTTGACTTGGCCATTCCAAAACATTAACTTTATTCTTCTTTAACATTCTTTGGTAGAACGACTTGTGTGCTTAGGGTCGTTGTCTTGCTGCATGACCCACATTCTCTTGAGATTCAGGTCATGGGCAGATGTCCTGACATTTTCCTTTAGAATTCTCCGATATAATTCAGAATTCATTGTTCCATTAATGAAGGCAAGCTGTCCTGGCCCAGATGAAGCAAAACAGGCCCAAACCATGATATTACCACCGCCATGTTTCACATATGGGATAAGGTTCTTATGCAGGAATGCAGTGTTTTCCTTTCTCCAAACATAATGCTTTTCATTTAAACCAAAAAGTTCTATTTTGGTCTCATCCGTCCACAAAACATTCTTCCAATAGCCTTCTGGTTTGTCAACGTGATCTTTAGCAAACTGAAGACGGGCAGCAATGTTTTTTTTGAAGAGCAGTGGCTTTCTCCTTGCAACCCTGCCATGCACACCATTGTTGTTCAGTGTTCTCCTGATGGTGGACTCATGAACATGAACATTAGCCAATGTGAGAGAGGCCTTCAGTTGCTTAGAAGTTACCCTGGGGTCCTTTGTTACCTCGCCGACTATTACACACCTTGCTCTTGGAGTGATCTTCGTTGGTCAATTATTCCTGGGGAGGGTAACAATGGTCTTGAATTTCCTCCATTTGTATACAATCTTTCTGACTGTGGATTGGTGGAGTCCAAACTTTTTAGAGATGGTTTTGTAAACTTTTCCAGCCTGATGAGCATCAACAACTCTTTTTCTGAGGTCCTCAGAAATCTCCTGTTCGTGCCATGATACACTTCTACAAACATGTGTTGTGAAGAGCAGACTTTGATAGATCCCTGTTCTTTAAATAACACAGGGTGCCCACTCACACCTGATTGTCATCCCATTGATTGAAAACACCTGACTCTAATTTAACCTTCAAACTAACTGCTAATCCTAGAGGTTCACATACTTTTGCCACTCACAAATATGTAATATTTGATCATTTTCCTCAATAAATAAATGACCAAGTATAATATTTTTGTCTCATTTGTTTAACTGGCTTCTCTTTATCTACTTTTAGGACTTGAGTGAAAATCTGATGATGTTTTAGGTCATATTTATGCAGAAATATAGAAAATTCTAAAGGGTTCACAAACTTTCAAGCACAACTGTAAATCTGTTTTTTGTAATTGTTAGTGATTGAGTTTAACTGTTTAGATTTTCACATTTTCTTTCTCCCTTAAACAGTTTACAACAACAGAACATGATTTCTGATTGTCTACAGTAGGACCACACTTTATTCAAATTTTAATTTTAACATGTAATTTGCACATTCTCAGTTATCAACAGTAGCAGTAGTATTTACTTATTATTTTATTAACTATAATTAAACACAAAGCTGCATGTAAACAGAGGATATTAAATAAACTTATTAGGAAAAATAAATTAAATTAATGAAATCTAACCAGACAAAAGATCTGCTATTATATACAGGTGCTGGTCATAAAATTAGAATATCATAACACAGTTGATTTATTTCAGTAATTCCATTCAAAAAGTGAAACTTGTATATTAGATTCATTCATTACACACAGACTGATGTATTTCAAATGTTTATTTCTTTTAATGTTGATGATTATAACTGACAACTAATGAAAGTCCCAAATTCAGTATCTCGGAAAATTAGAATATTGTGAAAAGGTTCAATATTGAAGACACCTGGTGCCACACTCTAATCAGCTAATTAACTCAAAACACCTGCAAAAGCCTTTAAATGGTCTCTCAGTCTAGTTCTGTAGGGTACACAATCATGGGGAAAACTGCTGACTTGACAGTTGTCCAAAAGACGACCATTGACACCTTGCACAAGGAGGGCAAGACACAAAAGGTCATTGCTAAAGAGGCTGGCTGTTCATAGAGCTTTGTGTCCAAGCACATTAATAGAGAGGCGAAGGGAAGGACAAGATGTGGTAGAAAAAAGTGTACAAGCAATAGGGATAACCGCACCCTGGAGAGGATTGTGAAACAAAACCCATTCAAAAATGTGCTTCAAGAACCACCACGCACAGGCGTATGCAAGACATGGGTTTCAGCTGTCGCATTCCTTGTGTCACGCCACTCTTGAAAAAGAGACAGCGTCAGAAGCGTCTCGCCTGGGCTAAAGACAAAAAGGACTGGACTGCTGCTTTCTGATGAAAGTAAATTTTGCATTTCCTTTGGAAATCAAGGTCCCAGAGTCTGGAGGAAGAGAGGAGAGGCACAGAATCCACGTTGTGTGAGGTCCAGTATAAAGTTTCCAGTCAGTGATGGTTTGGGGTGCCATGTCATCTGCTGGTGTTGGTCCATTGTGTTTTCTGAGGTCCAAGGTCAATGCAGCCGTCTACCAGGAAGTTTTAGAGCACTTCATGCTTCCTGCTGCTGACGAACTTTATGGAGATGCAGATTTCATTTTCCAACAGGACCTGGCACCTGCACACAGTGCCAAAGCTGCCAGTACCTGGTTTAAGGACCATGGTATCCCTGTTCTTGATTGGCCAGCAAACTCGCCTGACCTTAACCCCATAGAAAATCTATGGGGTATTGTGAAGAGGAAGATGCAATACGCCAGACCCAACAATTCACAAGAGCTGAAGGCCACTATCAGAGCAACATGGGCTCTCATAACACCTGAGCAGTGCCACAGACTGATCGACTCCATGCCACGCCGCATTGCTGCAGTAATCCAGGCCAAAGGAGCCCCAACTAAATATTGAGTGCTGTACATGCTCATACTTTTCATGTTCATACCTTTCAGTTGGCCAACATTTCTAAAAATCCTTTTTTTGCATTGGTCTTAATTGATATTCTAATTTTCAGAGATACTGAATTTGGGACTTTCATTAGTTGTCAGTTATAATCATCAACATTAAAAGAAATAAACATTTGAAATACATCAGTCTGTGTGTAATGAATGAATCTAATATACAAGTTTCACTTTTTGAATGGAACTACTGAAATAAGTCAACTTTGTCATGATATTCTAATTTTATGACCAGCAGCTGTACAACGTGCCAATATAGTTTTCAAGCATTAGCAACTAAATCTAGACCATCGGTCTCCAACCTTTTTTCCCCTGAGACCTACTTTTAATAAAATGAAAATGTCCGAGAGCTACTCATGTTTTCTAACATTTATTCGAATAGCTTATTTCATTCCCAAAAACAGAATAAGCTTGTTTTGCCTGAACATTTACAAAATGATGGTGTCCACAACTCACATTTTGCATTAAAACATCACAAAAAATATTTAGTTCACCTCCAAGTACATTTTGTATGTCTGTATGCATTTTCTAGTGTATCTCACACTATTGAATTAAAACATGAATGCTGTCAAAACAAAACAATGCAATTACAAATACACAGATAGTACTTAATTTGTCATTTCATTACATATAACTGTTTCACTTCACAAGAGTATTCATATGACCAGTTGCATGTGTGATGTGTTTTTTTAGTTAGTCAGATGACTGGCACTGTGTGGAGTCAACAAGAGAGGTGTATGGTGGAGTGTAGCCACTTAGGTTCACTCTTATGGAGTCATTTAAATGTTCATCTGTCAGTCTTTTTCTGAACTTTGATTTCATGACATTCATGTCAGAAAAGGCAGACTCACAGAGGTATGTAGACCCAAACAAATCAGACATTTTCAGAGCTACTTGGTGAAGATTCTTATAGTTATCTGGCTCTACTAAGCTCCAGAAATGCTGAGAATGCTGTTGAGACTTTAACTGCACATTATTTTGAAGGTTTACTAATATTTAATATATAAAATCCAATGTCTGTCTGTCTGTCCGCTTTTCACGAGAGAACTACTTAACGGATTTAGATCAGATTTTTTTCTATAATTTGCTTGAACATTCCGGTTGATTTTGCGACTTCTCTCATTTCGCTATGCATCATAGTTCGGTTGCAGTACCGATTTATTTGTGCGAATCCAAGACAGAAGCAGTGGGCCAAGGGGAGGGGCCTTCCTCATTCACTCACCAACTTTGGGGCGTGTTCCTTAACTCCGCTTAGCTAGCAAACGAGAGAACAATTGAATTCAACTTTGTTTAATATTTAAAATAAAGTGTTACTTAGGTCTTGATGAGTTTGAGTCTGGATATTCTCTTAAGTGTATGCCACATTGAAAGGATAGATTGCAATTCAGATTATGGATCATGATTTTGTGTTAAAAGGATAGTGATATGATTTTTTGGAAAGATCGCCCACCCCTAATTTGACTAATCAAGTTTTCAAATTTCTGTAGGATTCATTAACCCTTTGGCGAGCTACTTGGAAAGGGGCTGCAAGCTACCGGTAGCTCAGGAGCGACGTGTTAAAATCCATATTTTAAAACCAAACAATTCAGAAAAATGAGTTAGGCTGGGCAACATACTAAATTTTAGACTCAATTTCATATTTAAGAAAAATCAAAATGCAAAAGCCAATATCACAATGTTAAGTACTTTTATTTATCTATTTCTTCTAAATGTTATACAAAATGTGGGAAATCTCCACCATTCTTTAAAAGCATGATCATGTTGATTCTGCCCAGACTGCCTACCAGTGATGAGTGTGAGAAAAAAAAAAGGAGCAAGGAATTTAGAGGAGGTAGGAGTAGCTGTGCTTTATGCAAATATTTAGCTTTTACCCAGAATGAAACTTCAAGTAGTACAACATTTAAAGAAAGAACATTTTACTGTATATAAAGAGGCCATCCAGAAATGAGAGGGGTGTGCAGTGTGGTAATAAATCGAGATCTTTGCCTTTCTTCATTTAAAACATCAAACAGACATGGAAAAAGACTGAGCCATGTTTACTGACAAAGATGCCGTAAAACAAAGAGTTAAGAGAATGTACGCATTGAGTAACATTTAGGTGCATTCAGTAACTAAGTTAATAATATTCTCTAATGTTATTGTGAGAAAATATACCAGGTTTTGGACTCTGTATAGAAAACATGTATAAGCATGTCTATACAGTATGGCGCTGATGTTCAATCTTTAAGGTGTTTTAAGAACATATTGAGAATTTTCAAATGTTGTGTTTTGGGCAAATTAATCACAATATCTTTTTAAGTCCATATCACATGGCTCTAAGGAGAATCAACATTTATATACACTCATTTCTTCTAGATGATTCAGGACCACAGGTGGCCAGAGCCTTTCTTGGAACAAGGTAGGAGGTGCTGGGATGCAAAAACACTGTAGGGTACACTTACACACAGACATGCACACACCCACAATGGAGTTGCCAGTTAATTTTAGGATAAAAGAGGAAATAGGTAGTGCCAAGGGAATAAAAATACCCATATAGATATGGGAAAAAAATGAAAACTCATTAAATACAGCAAATGGGCTAGGATTCAAACTCACTTTCCTGTAGCAGTGGGAATGGAAATCTAACCACTGTACACAACATTCTTCTTAACCAACATATATAGACTTCAAATCACCAACAATGCAGCTGCTCTAACAGGATCTTCTTTATGAACAGTGTGCCGTTCAAAACCCCCAAATTAATAACACATCTGTAGGTGTCCTAAAATGCTAAATGTTATTTTTTTCCAGAAAATATTAAAGCAGACTCAACTTCCAATCATTTCAGAAAATTTTGCCTTTATGCCTACTTAGTATTACAGTGTATAATTGAGAGATATTGACTAAATTATAATTTCTTGGGATCTTTTGGAATACTGTATTATGCATCTTTCATATTAGCATAATTATTAAATATGTTGCTTTCTTGTTCATGAACAACATAAACCCTTTAGGGTAGCTAAAAGACTTCCTCAACTTAAAAGTACACTTCTTGCTATCGTGTTTAAAAAAACAGAACTGTTGTGTGAGGTTGATAGCTGTTTTTTCAAAGAAATGCATATAAATCCCTGAAGACAACTTTTCTTTTTTTTCAAGAAAGCAATTTAAAACTTTCCCTTAAGCATGCACACAGGTTTTCCTTTAATGTGCATTAATTTAGACATATTAATGCATTTTAATTGCATTTTAACATGTAAAGTAAGAAAAATAAACAACCCAGAAAACAATCTAAAGAGTCTTGTTATTCCATTGAAAACCTACTCCAAATGATGCATGATACTGTGTTTTCAGATTGTACAGAACTAAGATAAACGATTATCATTGTTGTGGAAATATGCAACAGATATTGTAAGCAAATACATAAATAATAACTATTTGCTACCACACACTATCCTGTGTAGTGCTTCTACAAAGTAAAATGAAACATATAATTTATAAAATAAAATTTAAGATTTTAAAATCACAATGCTATTGTACATTTTGAAAAAAACAATAATTTGAAAATTCAAAATTGTACATAAGGTTGATAAACAGGTAAATACCCTTTAACAGAGATCAAAAGAACACACTGCCAGACGGTAGCTGAAAAAGCACATTAGAAAAAATTAATCTCAACTTGAAAACATTAGGTGAACAGGAAACAATAGGCTATGTTGGCCTCAATACTCTATCCTTGTAAATATTATTATTCTGCATTATAATTAAATCTGAGGCTAGTCTACAAATGCCAGTTACTGATGTAAATATTTAATAAAGACCAACCCTTTACCACTCCTAATCAGATCTTGACAGAGACTACTGCTGGTAAGTAAACAAAAGTCCACGCAGAAATTTACACTTTGAGTCCAACAACCCATTTCTTTCCATCACAACAGTATTAAAATAAAATGATGGCTCAACAATCTACCTTACTATATTTGCTTCACTAGCCATGTCTAGAGTAGAAGTAAAGCTATGGATCCCTTTTCACAGAAAGGAGATGATACACCCTTCTTCTAGCATTCGGTCAGAAGAAACTGAAGCATATCATAGAGGTCAGTAGCAGGTTGTCAATGCCTCACAGGACACACTCATGAACACACCTGCATTAACTCATATGTGGCTTATGGTCATCAGTCCACATAACATATTTCTGGACTACAGGAAGAAAACTCATATTGACAAAGGAAGAATGTGCAAAAAATATAAAAATGGCATATGAACAAAAGACAGAAACAAGGTTCAGGCATGGTGTTCTAGCAATGCTACTTGATGCAATATCATAAGGAGTGCATGTAAGCTACACTGTTCTATTAAAAGATAGTATCCAGAAGTTAACATTTCACTCTTGCTTAAAAGGTATACCATACAGGGGTGAAACATATTATCATCCAAAAACAAACCCTCAAAATTTCAAAGCAAGGACACTGCAAATGTACCAGTTAATATAGGACTTCTGCAATGCTTAATTTTTTTAAATATATATTTTATTTTTCAATGTAACAAAATTTATTTTAAGGAGATTTCAGTTGTAAAGGCATTTCTACTAAATTTTAATCACATTAGAAATGCCTGCACGCCTTTACACGAGTACAGTACAAACTATATTCAGTAATTTACTTTTGCAGCAAGTAGTACAGATTTAAACATTCCCTGGCATTCTGCTTCCTTCTAAATACAGCAACTACTTCTTCAAAATGGTGAGCCTGTTAAGAAATCTGGCATTCACATAAGGCTGGGAATGAAAATGTACGGTTGTTGTTAGAATAAGAGCATGTGCTTTCTGTAGCACCAGAATTATTTAGTTTCTCTTCAGATCTGCTGGCCATTCTGCCAAAACTATAATCTGCTATGCTTTGAAGTTTAAACTCCTACATACAGCTACTTAGTTCACTACCTAATTTATATACAATGTTCAGTTAAAGCACTGACTATGATCCTTTTTGATTCGCTTATTGATGCTTTTGCAAATAACAAAATGTTGCTTTTAGGCACACAAATTCCTTTACAATTATCCAATTTCAATCCATTCTGCTGTATAGGCCATTTAATGTTTAAAAATCTAAGTAATGTGCATTACCCAAATTCAATCTTACCAAGTGAAAATAACTTTAAAAAAATGCTGACTGGTAGTATTATAGCATTAAAGGAAAGAAACATAAAATTATTTATATGTGTACTGTGATTGCTTGTTCTTGGTCCCTGACTCTTGTCGCGTCTCACCTTGACTCTTGTAGTGTCTCAGTCTCAAATTTGACCTGTCTCTCTCTCTCTCTCAACCTCAAAGTTCTTATCTTTCTGTCTATCTATCTATCTATCTAAACCAACCACAAAATCAGACTTTCAATCTCAAAGTCAATCTCTCTTAACCAAAGTTGCAGAATTTTGTTCACAGTTTTGATGTCAAAGTCAATCTCTTATACAGTGGTGTGAAAAACTATTTGCCCCCTTCCTGATTTCTTATTCTTTTGCATGTTTGTCACACAAAATGTTTCTGATCATCAAACACATTTAACCATTAGTCAAATATAACACAAGTAAACACAAAATGCAGTTTTTAAATGATGGTTTTTATTATTTAGGGAGAAAAAAAAATCCAAACCTACATGGCCCTGTGTGAAAAAGTAATTGCCCCCTTGTTAAAAAATAACCTAACTGTGGTGTATCACACCTGAGTTCAATTTCCGTAGCCACCCCCAGGTATGATTACTGCCACACCTGTTTCAATCAAGAAATCACTTAAATAGGAGCTGCCCGACACAGAGGAGTAGACCAAAAGCACCTCAAAAGCTAGACATCATGCCAAGATCCAAAGAAATTCAGGAACAAATGAGAACAGAAGTAATTGAGATCTATCAGTCTGGTAAAGGTTATAAAGCCATTTCTAAAGCTTTGGGACTCCAGCGAACCACAGTGAGAGCCATTATCCACAAATGGCAAAAACATGGAACAGTGGTGAACCTTCCCAGGAGTGGCCGGCCGACCAAAATTACCCCAAGAGCGCAGAGACGACTCATCCGAGAGGTCACAAAAGACCCCAGGACAATGTCTAAAGAACTGCAGGCCTCACTTGCCTCAATTAAGGTCAGTGTTCACGACTCCACCATAAGAAAGAGACTGGGCAAAAACGGCCTGCATGGCAGATTTCCAAGACGCAAACCACTGTTAAGCAAAAAGAACATTAGGGCTCGTCACAATTTTGCTAAGAAACATCTCAATGATTGCCAAGACTTTTGGGAAAATACCTTGTGGACTGATGAGACAAAAGTTGAACTTTTTGGAAGGCAAATGTCCCGTTACATCTGGTGTAAAAGGAACACAGCATTTCAGAAAAAGAACATCATACCAACAGTAAAATATGGTGGTGGTAGTGTGATGGTCTGGGGTTGTTTTGCTGCTTCAGGACCTGGAAGGCTTGCTGTGATAGATGGAACCATGAATTCTACTGTCTACCAAAAAATCCTGAAGGAGAATGTCCAGCCATCTGTTCGTCAACTCAAGCTGAAGCGATCTTGGGTGCTGCAACAGGACAATGACCCAAAACACACCAGCAAATCCACCTCTGAATGGCTGAAGAAAAACAAAATGAAGACTTTGGAGTGGCCTAGTCAAAGTCCTGACCTGAATCCAATTGAGATGCTATGGCATGACCTTAAAAAGGCGGTTCATGCTAGAAAACCCTCAAATAAAGCTGAATTACAACAATTTTGCAAAGATGAGTGGGCCAAAAATTCCTCCAGAGCGCTGTCAAAGACTCATTGCAAGTTATCGCAAACGCTTGATTGCAGTTATTGCTGCTAAGGGTGGCCCAACCAGTTATTAGGTTCAGGGGGCAATTACGTTTTCACACAGGGCCATGTAGGTTTGGATTTTTTTTTTCTCCCTAAATAATAAAAACCACCATTTACAAACTGCATTTTGTGTTTACTTGTGTTATATTTGACTAATGGTTAAATGTGTTTGATGATCAGAAACATTTTGTGTGACAAACATGCAAAAGAATAAGAAATCAGGAAGGGGGCAAATAGTTTTTCACACCACTGTATGTAAAGATATATTTTGTCTCACCTCTGCCCTGATTTTCATATTGAGGATACAGTGCATCCAGAAAGTATTCACAGCGCATCACTTTTTCCACATTTTGTTATGTTACAGCCTTATTCCAAAATGGATTAAATTCATTTTTTTCCTCAGAATTCTGCACACAACACCCCATAATGACAACGTGAAAAAAGTTTACTTGAGGTTTTTGCAAATTTATTAAAAATAAAAAAACTGAGAAAGCACATGTACATAAGTATTCACGGCCTTTGCTCAATACTTTGTCAATGCACCTTTGGCAGCAATTACAGCCTCAAGTCTTGTTGAATATGATGCCACAAGCTTGGCACACCTATCCTTGGCCAGTTTCGCCCATTCCTCTTTGCAGCACTTCTCAAGCTCCATCAGGTTGGATGGGAAGCGTCGGTGCACAGCCATTTTAAGATCTCTCCAGAGATGTTCAATCGGATTCAAGTCTGGGCTCTGGCTGGGCCATTCAAGGACATTCACAGAGTTGCCCTGAAGCCACTCCTTTGATATCTTGGCTGTGTGCTTAGGGTTGTTGTCCTGCTGAAAGATGAACCGTCGCCCCAGTCTGAGGTCAAGAGCGCTCTGGAGCAGGTTTTCATCCAGGATGTCTCTGTACATTGCTGCAGTCATCTTTCCCTTTATCCTGACTAGTCTCCCAGTTCCTGCCGCTGAAAAACATCCCCACAGCATGATGCTGCCACCACTATGCTTCACTGTAGGGATGGTGCCAGGTTTCTTCCAAATGTGACGCCTGGCATTCACACCAAAGAGTTCAATCTTTGTCTCATCTTTTTCACCCCCCATTCGCTCAGTTTAGATGGCCGGCCAGCTCTAGGAAGAGGCCTGGTGGTTTCGACTTCTTCCACTTACGGATGATGGAGGCCACTGTGCTCATTGGGACCTTCAAAGCAGCAGAAATTTTTCTGTAACCTTCCCCAGATATGTGCCTCGAGACAATCCTGTCTCGGAGGTCTACAGACAATTCCTTTGACTTCATGCTTGGTTTGTGCTCTGACATGAACTGTCAACTGTGGGACCTTATATAGACAAGTGTGTGCCTTTCCAAATCATGTCCAATTAACTGAATGTACCACAGGTGGACTCCAATTAAGCTGCAGAAACTTCTCAAGGATGATCAGGGGAAACAGGATGCACCTGAACTCAATTTTGAGCTTCATGGAAAAGGCTGTGAATACTTATGTACATGTGCTTTCTCAATTTTTTTATTTTGAATAATTTTGCAAAAACCTCAAGTAAACTTTTTCATGTTGTCATTATGAGGTGTTGTGTGTAGAATTCTGAGGAAAAAAATGAATTTAATCCATTTTGGAGTAAGGCTGTAACATAACAAAATGTGGAAAAAGTGATGCGCTGTGAATACTTTCCGTATGCACTGTATGAAGGTACAAACTCCAGTTTGATTAACAGTAGACTACATTTCTGGTATCCTTTTGGTCTCATCAGATTGTGATCTACAGTGCAATGGAGTACTTCATAGAATTCAGAACCACCTAATTTAAAATTATAACCTTCTCCCAAACAAAAGTGACTTGCTCACATAAGGTGAGGAGAACAGAAATCCCAAACCTTACATTACTTTTTCCATTAGAGTTTAATTAACTTGAAGTTATCTGCTTGACTGAAAATAGTGGGATTATGAGACAAAGAAACTGAAAAACTAGTAGTGGAGACATGGTATGTGGGAGAGAGAG
Organism: Erpetoichthys calabaricus; assembly: GCF_900747795.2. NCBI lineage: Eukaryota > Metazoa > Chordata > Cladistia > Polypteriformes > Polypteridae > Erpetoichthys > Erpetoichthys calabaricus. The sequence goes on from NC_041394.2 coordinate 251,859,580, forward strand.
AAAAGGAGAAAGAGTCAATAGGCTTAGATTTTAATGCTCAATCTGCATCTCCATTTGCATCTACCGCCCTGATTAAAACTTTGAGATCATCGGTGCAAAATCTGAAATTCCTGTGTTTTACGCACTAACTAAGGATGCCCTCACGATGGCTCCAGGGGGGAAATGTATTAGGTACAGCTCATTAGGAGAAGACTCATTAGAACTTGAGACGCACTTAAGGGGTTTTATCTATCGTTTGGATTTGAAGCAACTGAAATATCATGATGTAAGATGGGGTTCATTTTAAGGAAGAAATGTATGTTCATCTCTGCTGAACAAAGTCTTCACTGAACAAAGAAAACAGAAAAATTACATAAAATTAAATTAAAATGGTATAGTGGTTGAATAAATAATAAACTATTATGTTAAAAGGAATCTAAAAATCTACAATTCAAAAGACTATAATCACTCTAATGCAGCGGTTCTCAAACTGTGGGGTGCGCCCGAAGTAACAAAAAAGGGGGCGCGAATGTTGCCATATGTGCCGTTATTTTGCTATTTGTAGGGAAATTTTTAACTTGTAGCGGTGTATTGGCAGCAAAAAATATAGGAATAAATTTTATCAGGGTTTCAAAAAAAGTTAGGGGGGCACGATTAAAACTGTTATGAAAACTCGGGTCACAAATACTTAAAGGTTGAGAAATGCTGCTCTAATGTTTCTTATCGGTATCCAAAATCTATAAGCAACTAAATTTTAGATTACTGACAACAAATAAAAAAATGAATGATTGAACATTGATGTTCATGTGGTTATAAACAAAGCAGGAGTTTCCGTGAATCACAAGGCACAGGGAAGAGAATTTAAATATGACCATTGGTAGAGCTATGCTTGAGCATTGATGTTTAGACACATTAGTAATGAGTTATTCAAGAAAGATCAACAAAAGAAAATGTCTACAACTTAACAAAGAAAAACAGACAAACATATAACTCTTGTGCTAGTAAGTAAAGCTGCAACTTAAATGATATTAGTTCAAATTATATTCCTATGAGTAGAAGAAACAGCACCATTGTATCTTTTTCAATTAAAAGTATAATACGAGAAATCCAGCTTCTTTGATATCAGACTATTGAGATGAATTACAAAACAAATTAAAGTGATTTCACTCTGTTGGGCACTTGAGCAAGGCTCTTAACCTGCAATTGCTCTGTCCTGGTTATTACATTCACCTGCATCAAGCCCTGCAAGCAGGTCCTCCAACCTGCATGGAAAGCATGGGACAGGCTCAGGCTTGTTGCAATGACACTGTGTCAGTAAATGACTGGATATTTGGGTGAAAAGATGCATAAAGCTAACAACAAATGTAACAAGGTGGAGACCAATACTTCTCCATTGCTTTCCACTAAGAATTTTTTGACTGAATCAATAAATGCAGCCCAAACATGAAAAAAAGAAAAAAAAATTGCCTGATGATGTGTGTGTTGGTATACATGTGAGTATATTCAGGGTTGGCTCTTTCCTTAAAATGGAATACTGTGCTCCAGATCCCCCTCGACAAAAAATTCGACTAAGCTAGTGAGAGAATAGATGGATGAATTAGCAATGTTTTTTTTAACTTGGAGTATTTTTGTATCTTTACCAGGAATTTAGGTATTGGTTAATTTATATAGAGGTGTATGATCTGAAAAGCATTTTTATAAAATTTAATTTAACAGAAATACCTTGAAGCTGAAAACTGAAGGTTTTTCACACTACCTGTTGTGTACTTACTGTGTTTTTATTCAGAGACTGGCCTTATGCCCTATTGTTCTTTTGCTAACTGTTCTACCCTTTTTCTGGGGGCTGAGATTAATCCATCCATCCATTTTCTGCACCAGCTTATTCTAATACAGGGGCATTCCTAGCATCAAATCCAAGACAGGAACTAATTCTGAATTCATCTCTCTCTCTCTCTCTCACACACACAGGGCAAATGAAGCGTCATCAATCAATCTACACAAGTCTTTGAGATGTGGAGGAAAACAACACTGCATCCATAAACAACACAATGTAAATGCCACTTTGCCTTTAAACAAAAGACACCTTACAGGGTGTTACCTCCTGGACACTTTTGTGAGTTGAGTGGTGAATGAGAACTGTTGGTGTAAAACTGGTATTCAAAGGGTCTATATATGCAAAGTAACACCAGTGGTGTTGCACATTATACTTAAGGAGAAAGTAAAATTATAGTGAGGTTCAGAACAAAATTGCTTTATTTTCTTCAAAGTACAGTTAGGATAAATAAAGATGACAGGTTTTTAAATTACTATCTAAGAAGGAGAACAGAAAGCATGTTAGAATGTTAAAGATTAGTTAGGTGGCGCAGTCATTGGCGTTGAGTGGACATTTTCTTCATCTTCATTGGTAAATCAAATATTTCATATGCCACATTTGAACTGTTTTGTAATGAGGCTACTAATCTTCCTTGTCACTCTTGTTTTGCAAGAATCATATAAACACATTTCCAATTGTCCTGGAGAAGGTTATATTTTTTCTTGGAAACAAATTTCTTATTTTAAAAGTAAATTTTATGAAAATGCTAATATACTTTTTAAGTCAATCATGTATCAATCACTGATGTCAAATAAACAGACTATGTTCAGACTGGGTAAATATTTGGCTGCATCCAAAATTGGCAGATTCACTTAATTTATTGCTTGTTCTGCAATTTGATTTGAACCAGAACAGAATTATTACAAAGAGTCAAAGTTGTTGTTCTATAATACTAGTTTCTCACTTAGTAAAAACTACAGTCATGGCATACATACATACATAATAAACAAGAAATAATATGCTCTTGTTAAAATGATATTGCTTCACATTTTTTAGTGTCTTCCCATTGGCTCACCACCTATGGGAGGGGTCAAGGAGGTCGGGTGCATTGTGAGTTGGGTGGTGGCCGAAGGCACGGACCTTGGCGGTCTGATCCTCGGCTACAGAAACTGGCTCTTGGGACGTGGAATGTCACCTCTCTGAAGGGGAAGGAGCCTGAGCTAGTGCGCGAAGTTGAGAGGTTCCGGCTAGATATAGTCAGACTCACCTCGACGCACAGCTTGGACTCTGGAACCAATCTCCTTGAGAGGGGCTGGACTCTCTACCACTCTGGAGTTGCCCCCAGTGAGAGGCGCCGAGCGGGTGTGGGCATACTTATTGCCCCCCGACTTGGAGCCTGTTCATTGGGGTTTACCCCGGTGGACGAGAGGGTAGCCTCCTTCCGCCTTCGGGTGGGGGGACGGGTCCTAACTATTGTTTGTGCATATGCACCGAACAGCAGTTTGGAGTACCCACCCTTTTTGGAGTCCCTGGAGGGAGTGCTAGAGGGCATACCTTCTGGGGACTCCCTCGTTCTGCTGGGAGACTTTAATGCTCACGTGGGCAATGACAGTGAGACCAGGAAGTGCGTGATTGGGAGGAATGGCCCCCCTGATCTGAACCCAAGTGGTGTTTTGTTATTGGACTTCTGTGCTTGTCACGGATTGTCCATAGTGAACACTATGTTCAAGCATAGGGGTGTTCATATGTGCACTTGGCACCAGGTCACCCTAGGCCTCAGTTCAATGATTGATTTTGTGGTTGTGTCGTCGGACCTGCGGCCACATGTCTTGGACACTCGGGTGAAGAGAGGGGCGGAGCTGTCAACTGATCACCACCTGGTGGTGAGTAGGCTTCGATGGTGGGGGAGGATGCCGGTCAGGCCTGTTAGGCCCAAACATGTTATGAGGGTCTGCTGGGAACGTCTGGCAGAGTCCCCTGTCAGAAGTAGCTTCAACTCCCACCTCCGGCAGAGCTTCGACCACATCCTGAGGGAGGTGGGGGACATCGAGTCCGAATGGGCCATGTTCCGTACCCCTATTGCTGAGGCGACTGACCGGAGCTGTGGCCGTAAGGTGGTCGGTGCCTGTCGTGGCGGCAATCCCCAAACCCGTTGGTGGACACCCGTGGTGAGGGATGCCGTCAAGCTGAAGAAGGAGTCCTACAGGACCCTTTTGTCCTGTGGGACTCTGAAGGCAGCTGATAGGTACCGGAAGGCCAAGCGGAATGCGGCTTTGGTGGTTGCTGAGGCAAAAACTTGGGCGCGGGAGGAGTTTGGGGAGGCAATGGAGAACGACTTTCGACGGCTTCGAGGAGATTCTGGTCCACCATCCGGCGTCTCAGGAGGGGGAAGCAGTGCAGTGTCAACACTGTATATGGTGGGGATGGTACACTGCTGACCTCGACTCGGGACGTTGTGGGTCGGTGGGGGGAGTACTTTGAAGACCTCCTCAATCCCACTAACATGCCTTCCAATGAGGAAGCAGAGCCTGGGGACTCGGAGGTGGGCTCCCTCATCTCTGGGACTGAGGTCACCGAGGTGGTCAAAAAACTCCTTGGTGGCAGGGCCCCGGGGGTGGATGAGATATGCCCGGAGTTCCTCAAGGCTCTGGATGTTGTAGGACTGTCTTGGTTGACACGCCTCTGCAACATCGCATGGACATCAGGGACAGTGCCTCTGGATTGGCAAACTGGGGTGGTGGTCCCCCTCTTTAAGAAGGGGGACCAGAGGGTGTGTTCCAACTACAGAGGGATCACACTCCTCAGCCTCCCTGGAAAAGTCTATTCAGAGGTCCTGGAGAGGAGGGTCCGTCAGATAGTCAAACCTCGGATTCAGGAGGAACAGTGTGGTTTTCGTCCTGGTCGTGGAACAGTGGACCAGCTCTACACCCTTAGCAGGGTCCTGGAGGGTGCATGGGAGTTTGCCCAACAAGACTACATGTGTTTTGTGGACTTGGAAAAGGCGTTCGACCGTGTCCCTCGGAGAATCCTGTGGGGGGTACTCCGAGAGTATGGGGTACCGGACCCCCTGGTAAGGGCTGTTCGGTCCCTGTATGATCGGTGTCAGAGCTTGGTCCACATTGCCGGCAGTAAGTCGAACCCATTTCTAGTGAGAGTTGGACTCCGCCAGGGCTGCCCTTTGTCACCGATTCTGTTCATAACTTTTATGGAAAGAATTTCTAGGCGCAGCCAGGGCGTTGAGGGGGTCCAGTTTGGTGGACTCAGGATTGGGTTACTGCTTTTCGCAGATGCTGTTGTCCTGTTTGCTTCATCAGGCCATGATCTTCAGCTCTCTCTGGATCGGTTCGCAGGTGAGTGTGAAGCGGCTGGGATGGGAATCAGCACCTCCAAATCCGAGACCATGGTCCTCAGCCGAAAAAGGGTGGAATGCCCTCTCAGGGTTGGGGGCGAGATCCTGCCCCAAGTGGAAGAGTTCAAGTATCTCAGGATCTTGTTCACGAGTGAGGGAAGAATGGAGCGTGAGATCGACAGGAGGATCGGTGCAGCATCCGCAGTGATGCGGGCTCTACATTGGTCTGTCGTGGTGAAAAAGGAGCTGAGCCGCAAGGCAAAGCTCTCAATTTACCGGTCGATCTATGTTCCTACCCTCACCTATGGTCATGAGCTATGGGTAGTGACCGAAAGAATGAGATCGCGAATACAAGCGGCTGAAATGAGTTTCCTCCGTAGGGTGTCTGGGCTTTCCCTTAAAGATAGGGTGAGAAGCTCAGTCATTTGGGAGGGGCTCAGAGTAGAGCCGCTGCTCCTCCACATCGAGAGGAGTCAGATGAGGTGGCTCGGGCATCTGATCAGGATGCCTCCTGGACGCCTCCCTAGTGAGGTGTTCCGGGCACGTCTAAGCGGGAGGAGGCCCCGGGGGAAGACCCAGGACACGCTGGAGGGACTATGTCTCTCGGTTGGCCTGGGAACGCCTTGGGATTCTCCCGGAAGAGCTAGAAGAAGTGGCCGGGTAGAGGGAAGTCTGGGCATCTCTGCTCAAGCTGCTGCCCCCGCGACCCAATCTCGGATAAACGGAAGAGGATGGATGGATGGATTCTTTAGTGTAACTGATCAATGTTTGATACTTTCCACATGGAATGAATGTAGCATTATTAATTAATGATATTTGTTTCCAAAGAGATTACTTAAGAAAAATATTAACTAAAAATTTCATTCAAGCATTAAAATTAAAACGAAAATTGAAAAATTACTGTTTTATTATATAATTTAAATGAGATTATCATCAACTGAAAAATAGAATTATTAGGAAAATTATTTAAATCTCAAAATGACCCACCTTCTTGAGAGGATACAATTGGTGGCATATACTCAGGAATATATTCTTTCCTTTCTTCAGCATCTCTAGTGCCATGTTGTGGAAACTGCAAAATGTTGTTTTTACTAACAGGAAACAATGGGATCTGATGTGCAAATCCTACTGGTTCAAGATTGTGGATATAATCTTCTAGTTCACTTAGGTTCAGCCCCAGCAGTTTGAAAGCTTGTCCCACATCATCCAAAACTGGGTCTGTTCTCCCATCTGAAATTTAAGTAAGATACACTTTGATGTGAAAAAAGATTTATAATTAATAAGCATTTTTCAATCAATTGGCAGTTTGTAGTATACATATTACTTATATTCATGGAAAGAAAGCCTTTCCTCTATACCATAGTACAGACAAGAGTATTAAATATGTAGTCCCACTAGAAGGCAATTATTTCTACTAATGCACCATTGTTTTAGGTGGGGGCTGAACATTTAGAAAATTGAAACTAAAAGAAGCATTTATAAGAGCTGCATTCAGAGTATTTAATTGCTTCTGTTTTTTCTTAACCATTCATCATTTACCAGTGATACACAGTAACAAGGGAACTATCACCCTATCATTGATCCAGGGTCTTATTTGTACCTGTGTTTTTTCATCATTGTCTGTTTCAATAAAAAACAATCTTACAAAAATAAACAGTAGGAGAAAAGAACTTAGAAACATTAGTATGCTCTGCCCCAAAAAAGTTTTATGATGAATCTAAAAAGGAAAATCTACAAGATCAAAATTTTCACTGGTTAAGAAATTTGATATAGTAACACATAATATTAGCACTAGCAAATGACAGAATTAAACTGGATCAAGATCAGGAATTGAATTGTAATCAAGAAATTGGTTGGAAAAAATAGCTTTAACCACTGTGGCCTTCTAATTACAGTGCAGTATGAAAAAAACAAATTATATACAGTATATATATATTAACTTAAGAAGAACATGTAATACAACCCCCCCCCCCCCCCCGGGTCATACTGACTTAGTCACCTCCCCCACTTTGCAACTTAATGTGTTGCTATATATTGCCTTTGATTCTTGTAAGTCTAAGCATTATCCTCTGATGAAGACCCCTGGTAGGGGTTGAAAGCTCAGGAATAAAAACTACTTTATGATACGTGATTCATTTTTTCTCCCTTTGTGGATCTCCAACTGCAAATATGCAAACCGTATCACAGACCTTCTTTTCCATATTATATATATATATATATATATATTGTGGCACCCGGACGGGGCTCATGCCCGGCCGGGACGCCTAGGAAGACAGGAGGAGGGCTCATTCCTCCACCAGACCTCGAGGGGGCGTCCACCCTGGTTGTATTGGGGGCCACGGGTACAGGGCTTGGAAGCCCAACCCTGTAGGTGCCCATGGTCACCGCCAGGGGGTGTCCCCCTGCCTGAAGGACCCTGGACCCCAGTATTTCCGCCACACCAGGAAGTGCTGGGGGGAAGAAGAGAGGGAACACCCGGAGTGCTTCCGGGAGGACAGCCGGCATTTCCGCCACACTGGGGTGTGTCCACGGGATTGTCGTTGCACACCTGGAACACATCCGGGTACGGATAAAAGGGGCCGCCTCCCTTCATTCGAGGCTGGAGTCGGGTGGAAGCAGGACAAGGTGTAAGAAAGAGAGAAGGAGGTGGTCCGAAGAGGCAGAGTGGTTGGCCTGGACTTTGGGGAAGATTGGGGTTTGTGGCACTTATGGACATTTGTAAATAATAGGTATTGTAAATAAACGTGTGTTGGGTGACATGAGCGTGTCTGCCTGTCTGTGTCCGAGCCAGTCTCCACAATTATATATATATATATATATATATATATATATATATATATATATATACACACACAATCAAAGTAAAAAGTATGTGAACCCTTTGTAATTATCTGGTTTACTGCATGAATTGGTCATAAAAAGTGATCTGATCTTCATCTAAGTCACAGGTACTGATATACACAATGAGCTTAAGCCAATGACACACAAAAAAAATTCTACTCTTTCATGTCTTTATTTTAAAAACGCATTTAACATTCACAGTGGTAGTGGAAAAAGTAAGTAAACCTTGGGATTTAATAACTGGTTGACCCTCCTTTGGCAGCAATGACCTCAACCAGGTGCTTCCTGTAACTGCAGATCAGACCTGCACATCGTGCTGGGTGGAATTTTAGCCCATTCTTCCCTGCAGAACTGCCTTAACTCTTCCATATACTTTGATTGTCTTCTGTGTATGGTTCTCTTCAAGTCATTCCACAGCATCTCAATAGGACTGAGATCTGGGCTCTGACTGGGCCACTCCAAAAGGCAGAGTTTGTTCTTCTGTGCTGTGGATTTGCTGCGATGTTTGAGGTCATTGTCCTGTTGCATCACCCAGCCTCTTCTGAGCTTAAGTTGACAGACACCCTCATATTATCCTGGATAATTTGTTGATAAACTTGTGAATTCATTTTTCCCACAATGATGGCAAGCTGTCTAGGCCCCGATGCAGCAAAGCAGGCCCAAATCATGATGTTCCCTCCACCATACTTTACTGTAGGGATGATGTTTTGATGTTGATATGCCATGCCCTTTTTACGCCAAATGAAGTTCTGCTTGTTCCTTCCAAATAGTTCAATTTTGGTTTCATCACTCCACAAAACATTTTCCCAGGACCGTTGTGGAGTGTCCAAGTGCTCTTCCGCAAACTTCAGGCTTTCAGCAATGTTTTTTTTTTGATAGCAGTGGCTTTCTTCTTGGTGTCCTTCTATGGACTCCTTTCTTTTTCAATGTTTTGTGTATAGTTGACTCATAAACAGAGATGTTAACCAGTTCTAATGACTTCAAGTCCTTTGCTGCCACTCTAGGGTTCTTCTTTACCTCATTGCTGACTTTGCGTTGTGCTCTTGGGGTCATCTTGGTAGGCAGAGTAGCCACAATACCAAATTGTCTCCATTTATTGACAACTTGCCTAACAGTAGACTGATGAATATGTAAAATCGTTGAGATGACTTTGTAACCCTTTCCAGCCTTATGTAGATTAACAATTCTCGATCGTAGCTCTTCAGACAGCTCTTTTGTGCGAGGCATGACTCCCATTTGGATATACCTCTTGTCAAAAGCTCAAACTCAAACTTTATAGTGTTTTTTATCAATCAAAGTAATTCTAGACCACACCTCTGAACTCGTTTCATTAAATGGACTCCAGGTGTGCTAAATTCTGACTGCAATGACCTTCAGTTTCACAGTTTGAATGATTTATTCAATATTGTCAAAAATTCTCTGAAAATATGTGTATCCTTAGTTATAGGAGACTGTGTTTGTTCATTATTGTGACTGACATGAAGATACGACATTGTTTTATATGGGAATTAGACATAAATATAGAGAATTCCCAGGGGTTCACATACTTTTTACTTTGACTGTATATTAATATTATACACATATTTTATATATATATATATATATATATATATATATATATATAAATATAATTAAATACATACTAGGGGGTTCCCCCCTACTCGCTTCGCTTGCCAACCCCCCTAGCCACTTGTGTCTCTGCCACTTCGTGTCTCTGCTGCTCGCGTTGTGAAGAGGGGGCCTGAACGCACCCCAAGGAGATGCAGTTACTCCTCTGAAACCCCCTCTTAAATGGTGATACAATGGAAAACAAATAGTTTTTTTTTTTTACCTCATCTTTGCTCGATCAGCTGCTGGCTTGCTGCTGCTGGCCTGCTGCTGCTGCCGTGCTGCGTGATCAGCATCTCACGCCACGCTTCAAACATTTGTAAGCCTGTACAGCAGCTGTCCTACTCTTTTGTCTTTTATTTCCAGCCCTGGGTGTGATTAAATCATCTGACACAAAGTCTTGTCTCGCGGGATGCGAGTTCTTGATAATTTTTAGTTTATAATTTAAAAAACAGAATAAGAATCTGAAAATCTAACAACATCACAGTTAAATTCTGAAAAGAATGATACCAAACATATATATGGAGATTTTCAAATAAGCCAGATTTAAACTGTGACAAAAAATATCATATATACTTTATATATAAAATTGAAAACGCCAACATACAAATTATGTTATATCAAATTTAATACAAAATTAGGGGACTCTGCCCCCTGATCGCTTCGCTTGCCAACCCCCGTGTGGGCCCTACGCACTAATCATTTCCCGGATCTGCCGCTTGTGACAAATTGTGCTGTGCTTTTGTATAAACATGAATATCAACTCTGCCTTTGATATCTCCATCTTTCGAATCTACTGTCGCTGACAATTTGTCCCATGTTGGTTTATTATATATGCGAGCGTGAACTTTCGGATTCATATAGAAATCCAATAAAACTTCTTTTCCCTGATGGCAACACAAATTTGACAATCTACAAGTCTCCAACTTAAACTTAAAAGCAGAACAATATCTTCATATTTCTGTGATATCACCTATATCCATATATTTGATCTCTTTTCGCTGTTCCGTTATTTCACTGAGTAATAATTTCTGTTTGTTAGCGCTAATGTGATCTTTACTATCAGTTTTTTTTAGATTTTTGAATTTTAGTACTTTCTTAATCTCTAGCTTGCTCTGCATGTGTATTGTGGCAATGTTTTTGAACCTCCTTACGACGTTCTACTTTGTCTTCCACTCTTTTGACTTTTCTTCTTCTACTGTTTGTCTTTTATTTCCGCCCCCGCTTGGACCTGTTAGGTTTTCAATTCATCTCTTGGCACAAAGTCTTGTCTTGCAGGACTTGAAATTATCTCTCTGAAAAAGTCTTGTCTCATCCCTAGATTTTTTTATATAATAGAGAGATACAGTGGTGTGAAAAACTATTTGCCCCCTTCCTGATTTCTTATTCTTTTGCATGTTTGTCACACAAAATGTTTCTGATCATCAAACACATTTAACCATTAGTCAAATATAACACAAGTAAACACAAAATGCAGTTTGTAAATGGTGGTTTTTATTATTTAGGGAGAAAAAAAAATCCAAACCTACATGGCCCTGTGTGAAAAAGTAATTGCCCCCTGAACCTAATAACTGGTTGGGCCACCCTTAGCAGCAATAACTGCAATCAAGCGTTTGCGATAACTTGCAATGAGTCTTTTACAGCGCTCTGGAGGAATTTTGGCCCACTCATCTTTGCAAAATTGTTGTAATTCAGCTTTATTTGAGGGTTTTCTAGCATGAACCGCCTTTTTAAGGTCATGCCATAGCATCTCAATTGGATTCAGGTCAGGACTTTGACTAGGCCACTCCAAAGTCTTCATTTTGTTTTTCTTCAGCCATTCAGAGGTGGATTTGCTGGTGTGTTTTGGGTCATTGTCCTGTTGCAGCACCCAAGATCGCTTCAGCTTGAGTTGACGAACAGATGGCCGGACATTCTCATTCAGGATTTTTTGGTAGACAGTAGAATTCATGGTTCCATCTATCACAGCAAGCCTTCCAGGTCCTGAAGCAGCAAAACAACCCCAGACCATCACACTACCACCACCATATTTTACTGTTGGTATGATGTTCTTTTTCTAAAATGCTGTGTTCCTTTTACGCCAGATGTAACGGGACATTTGCCTTCCAAAAAGTTCAACTTTTGTCTCATCAGTCCACAAGGTATTTTCCCAAAAGTCTTGGCAATCATTGAGATGTTTCTTAGCAAAATTGTGACGAGCCCTAATGTTCTTTTTGCTTAACAGTGGTTTGTGTCTTGGAAATCTGCCATGCAGGCCGTTTTTGCCCAGTCTCTTTCTTATGGTGGAGTCGTGAACACTGACCTTAATTGAGGCAAGTGAGGCCTGCAGTTCTTTAGACATTGTCCTGGGGTCTTTTGTGACCTCTCGGATGAGTCGTCTCTGCGCTCTTGGGGTAATTTTGGTCGGCCGGCCACTCCTGGGAAGGTTCACCACTGTTCCATGTTTTTGCCATTTGTGGATAATGGATCTCACTGTGGTTCGCTGGAGTCCCAAAGCTTTAGAAATGGCTTTATAACCTTTACCAGACTGATAGATCTCAATTACTTCTGTTCTCATTTGTTCCTGAATTTCTTTGGATCTTGGCATGATGTCTAGCTTTTGAGGTGCTTTTGGTCTACTTCTCTGTGTCAGGCAGCTCCTATTTAAGTGATTTCTTGATTGAAACAGGTGTGGCAGTAATCAGGCCTGGGGGTGGCTACGGAAATTGAACTCAGGTGTGATACACCACAGTTAGGTTATTTTTTAACAAGGGGGCAATTACTTTTTCACACAGGGCCATGTAGGTTTGGATTTTTTTTCTCCCTAAATAATAAAAACCATCATTTAAAAACTGCATTTTGTGTTTACTTGTGTTATATTTGACTAATGGTTAAATGTGTTTGATGATCAGAAACATTTTGTGTGACAAACATGCAAAAGAATAAGAAATCAGGAAGGGGGCAAATAGTTTTTCAGTTAAAGTTATATCATACTAAAGATAAATCTAGTGGGATATGCATAATAATTTAAATCAGATGAATCGATAAAGACAAAAGTAAAAAGGAAAAATAATACATGATTAATTAAATAGTGCATAAAAGGAATCAGAATTACATCAGACACCTAATGCTGAAAATCTAATTTGATAATAGGTACACAGTTTATCAAGTTTCCAAAGGCTTCTTGGAGCATGTTTATGAGAATTTTATTCTTCCTAACAAAGAAAAATGGTCACTTCTACATCTTGGCTCCCCTGCAGCATCACCCTAATCGTTAGAGAAGAAAATATCTATTTATTTAATAAGACTTGTCATTTCACCAATGAACAAACTACCCTTTTGGCAAAAATGCCTTAAGGATCTTCAAATGTTTACCAATTATATTGACTGCTTTAAAAATAAATTTTCACATTTGGCTAAAACATGCTTTCTGCAAGACATAAAAAATACTTTTAGGCATACTGTCAGGTGATTGCAGAGCACAAAAATTAACTATATAATAAACAATTTAACTAGCCACTAGAATAAGATAATAATCTACATAAATAAAATTATAAATCACTTGGATTAAGGCTGCTACAATTAATCTATGTAATCAAATACATTTTTAATAAAATTATATTTTTTAATCAACTAGTTGTCCCTGCTCCTCCCCTACACTGCATGTTGTTTCTGTACTTTTTTAAATACGCTAATTATGGTGGCAGCAGCATCACACTTAGCAAAGAATGTTCCTACAAGTAATAGGGAAAATCCTCCTCTATGTGGGATTATGTCATCCAAAAATCTGAGAAAATTTTTTTCATTGTATAAAAATATGGTATTCCACTGCAGCACTAGCAGAACACATGCACATGAAGAGGAAACACAATGAAGTATGGCAAAGGGAAAGCCCACAATACTGTTAAGCAACACACTTATACTTACTTAACTGTTTGACAATTGTTCTTTTAGTGTTATGGAGCTGGTTAACTTGAAAAAGTCATGCTAGTGGTAGCACTGGTATGCTTTGCAACTGCAAAAGTATTGGATATTTGTTTAATTCAGTCTTCTCTTCTCTAGCAATATATTTTCAGTTTGTATGATTTATACTTTACAAACATTAATAGGCTACTTTATGACAAATATTCCTAGCAGCTATATTTACAATCTTTATAAATAGCATCTATCGCAATTTAAGATGAATTTTCAAAAAAATATACTTAAAGCAAGTATTATAATGGATCCATTGTAATACAGAAGTCTAAAAGAACCTAAAATGCCATATTATTTGATCGTTTCAAGCTGCATTGTTGATGTCAAGATATGTTAGTAAGTTCATTATTAATCAAAAACATATTTTTTTTACTTTTATGCTCTACTGACTTAAAAATGTATATGGTTAACGATGTTGTATTGTTTGTATTTTTGATGGGAGTTATTTTTTGTATTCTGATGTTTTTAAAAATTCTATATAAAAATGACTTAACATTTAAATACAGCACATATTCATATGCCTACTTGAATTATTTAAAAATTAGATATAATTTTTGATAAAATTGTTGATAGATTAAATGATTACAAAATAATCGTTTGTAGCAGCCCTGGTTTCGATAATTAAAACAATACTCTGTTTGTCCAACTTAAAAAACAGGTTATAGATAGATAGAAAGATACTTTATTAATCCCAAGGGGAAATTCACATACTCCAGCAGCAGCATACTGATAAAGACAATATTAAAAAGTGATAACAATGCAGGTATAAAGACAGACCCAGGGAACGAGTCCACATAAAAGAAAGTATATGTCATATTGAGAAGAAAGGTTATAATTTGAAGGGGTCAACTCAAAAACCAGTGCTGACGAGAGTACTACAATTTCAATCAGGCAGCAGGAATGTGCTCGGGCTGAGGAGAGGGTATTATCAGCACATACAAAGTTTTTCTACTAGCCAAAGTAGAATCTCATTGACAAGTATGTGCAACATTTTCTTGCCAATTAATCTGGATAACAATTTCACTGTATTCTTAGACAAAAGCAGTAATACTGTGAGATGTCTTTTTGTTTCACTGTTACCTTAAGCAGAGAAAATACAAATGCTGATAGATTAAAACATTTTTATATTTAGTATATCAAAATTTCCACAATAATAAATTTTTTTTTAAAATAAACAAAATCCGGAGTAAAAAGTTTTTTTCCAAATCATCAACTGGAAAACAAGTAAGTAATAATTCTAATCTTAAATTAGGCAATAACATATTTAAACCAACTATTTTTATCTATATTGACACTTGTAGCTTGTTGATGGTAATCTGGAAGTACAGTATGTGCTACACTGTGCACTGGTATCCCATTTAGTGTGTAGCTACTTTTCCTTTAGTTTTTTGCAGGACAAAGGAAAAGTGAGTGTATAAGATTAATAGCCATCTTGTTTTTCTTCTTTTACTATACTCTCTTATACCTGTGAGACTATTATATGTGGGTACCTTAAAAATTTTTCATGTACAAGTGAGGAAAACATGCACCAAGGGGATCACTGTGCATCTATCTGTTTAAATTTACTTCTTTAACGACTAGTGGTGCTCTGATCAATCGGCTGCCAATCTAAATCAATTGATCAACACACCGTTTTTTTCAGCATCTGCTTTTCTAAACTTTACTGTAATTTAGTAGTACAGGTAGTCCCCAGGTTACGAACATCCGACCTACGACATACGAACGGGGCCGCAGCTGCGACGCATGCACCTGAGTAACTACCGCTCCGTCATCTTCGGCCTGCAGACGCTGCAAGCGGTGGCTGGACAGAGGCTGGAGGGGGCGATTTCACTGCTCGCGCAGTGTAGTGTCCCTCGGGTGGCTCCCGGCGGCTAACAGTTTTACTGTCCGCCCACCACACACGACTGCCCCATTTGTTCTAGGTGCGCGGCTGGTAATGCTGCAAGCGGTGATCCGGTTCTGGCTGAACGGGGCGGCGGGGGGAAGCATTGTAGTGTGCCTCGGATGGCTGCGTGTTGAATGGGGACGGTGGTGTTGCGTATGCTGAAGGCAGCATACTGTAGTGGAGGTGACTGCGAGGTGGGCTGGTGATGAAACACCCCTCGCTGCCCCCATTCATTCTCAATAGCAAGCCTGCTTGTACTGTTACACACATAGCAGGAAGTTGTCTCTTGTCAGTACAGGGTGGTCCAGATCTAATTATGCAGATCCAGATCATCTGGATGACTTTGATTTATGCAGGGACAATTCCAGTTTGGCGCGAAGACGATTCTTCATGTCGTCAGTTCGCACACTTCTTGATGGTCCGGAATTTTTCGGGTGATTTTCTATGTAATAAACTGAATAAGTTACAGCGTAATGAAAATTGCATAATTAGATCTGGACCACCCTATACATCAGACATGTTGACGACTGGTGCCTTCCTGCTGTGACAGCTGTACAGTGCTGTGCAGAAGAGCTCATCTTAACCTTTTGTCTTCACCCTTCAACAATGTCTCTGAAACACAAATCTGATGCAAGTGCTGGTGATATAATAAAGAAGAGAAAAACCATCACCATTGAAAATAAAGTAGAAATAATAAAAAGGTCATAAAGAGGTGAAACTCCATCATTCATTGGCAGAGCACTTGGTTACAGTCAGTCAACAATAGCATTTGTTAAAATAATGTACCTGTTCTGACTTACATACAAATTCAACTTAAGTACAAACCTACAGTCCCTATCTCGTATGTAACCCGGGGACTGCCTGTAGTGCCCTTTTACGTGAGGTATTACAGTAGTGGAGCTAGAGCATGTGTCGTTTTTTCTGCAAAATACCTGTAAACAGAGAGCAGCAAGGCAAACTTTACCAGATACGGAGAAAGGATTGAAATATTAGTCTTTACAATAAAGACAATTGAGTAATAAAATGAGAAAAATTAATTGAAGGAGCCATAGCCATGTGGTGTAATTAGACAAACAGCAGGAAAAGCTTCATTAACCTCCTGAGCGTTGCATTTTTTGGCATAAAAAATTACACATTTATTAAATCACAAAAGTATAATAATGATAGAATAACAGTAATGATGAATAAAAATGATATGAAATGAACAATAACAACAGTGATAATACTACTACTACTACTACTACTACTAATGTCAAAATAGTATATGTCAAAATGAGTCCTTTGTGTGGTAAATCTTAAAGCATGGTGAAAGACACAATCCAACGTCACAGTCGGCACATGTTTCTTTTCTGATTTTCTTCCCAGATTTATCAGTTTTTGAACAGCACACTGCACAGGTTGGATTCTGTTTTTTTTTCTGTTGGTGGCACATAAGATGCTCTGGATTGACCCACGTCTCTTGAGTGGTAGTATGGATGGTGGATGTGCGGCAATGATTTGTTCTACAAGCTGGCTTGTAAAGTTGGCATTTCAGATACAGATTCACCAGCTTCTTGTTTGTATAAAACAAATGCAATCCAAATGCACTGTTCCACCAGATGACAAAATATTTTTTTGTAATATTTCTTTAGTTGCCTCTGCATAACGGGATAGAAAGTCAATTCTTGATCCACATGATCTACACCACTCATCATGCTATTGTAGTCGACCACAGCACAACGCTTCGTAACCTGATTGTTGCCTTTTGCCTGTACAGTGACTGTAGCTGCATTATGTACAGTGCTAGGAAGACAAACATCTTTCTTGGCCTCATATTTCAGCACAAGCACTTTACCCTTTTTCCAAGATACTAGCACACCTCACTGTAATTTAGCTCTACCAAAGTCTTCAGGCATGCCAGTTCAGACAAATCCATATGTGTCAGTCTTTCTTTGCAGGCGAAGTATAAAAATTGTCCATGGTCACACAGTAACCTTGATCCAGCAAAGCATCTATCAATGTCAGGACCAATGATATAGCAACGCAGTACTGATTGTATTTCAGATCAAACATTGTCCCTTTGTGTGTGTGTGTGTGTGGGTAAGTAGGTACTTTATTAATCCCCAAGGGGAAATTCACATACTCCAGCAGCATCATAATGATAAAAACAATATTAATTAAACAGTGATAAAAACACAGTGCAAGTTAAAAAGTGCAAGGTGGAGAGTGCGAGGCAGGTATAACAGTCAATAACATTGTATAATGTTACCGTTTACCCCCCCCCCCCCGGTGGAATTGAAGTTGCATAGTGTGGGGGAGGAACGATCCCCTCAGTCTGTCAGTGGAGCTGGACAGCTGATCCTCTGTCTGGAGATGATACTGTTCAGTGGATGCTGTGGATTCTCCATGATTGAAAGGAGCCTGCTCAGCACCCGTTGCTCCGCCACAGATGTCAAGCTGTCCAGCTCTGTGCCTATAATAGAGCTTGCCTTCCTCACCATTTTCTCCAGGCGTGAGGCGTCCCTCTTCTTTATGCTGCCTCCCCAGCACACCACTGTGTAGAAGAGGGAGCTCGCCACAACCATTTGATAGAACATCTGCAGCATCTTATTGTACAGAACCGTATTCTAGATGTATACTGTTTTAGATTCAAAAAGCTGGCAAATCTTTATGCCAAATCTTGCTCTTTTTTGACACGATGTATTGTATCCATGATAGTCTGCCCTTATAAGCCATGAGACTTTCATCAATGCTGACATCAGAGTCCGGAATGTAAAAGCTCCTAAATTTTGATACAATAGCCTGGTACATCTCTCAAATTTTCTTCAGTTTGGGTGCTGGATGGGTATTCTCATCAAAGTCTTCATTGTTTGTAAAGTGCAGGTATTTCATAATTAGTGAAAACCTACACTCGGATATAATTTCTCCAAAGACTGGTGTTGCCAAAATTTTGTTCTTGGACCAGTTCCATCGTTGCTAAGGTTTCACTACAAATCCTTTCAATATCAATAATTCTAAAAAGGCCCAGATATCATCAGCAGTTACTGGTTCCTATCTTTTTGAACAGGAAAACTGCTTAGGTGTACGGTTACTTGCCCGACACTGTTCAGCATAACGATTGGTCTCCACAACAATTCTGTTGATCACGTTATCATCCAGAAATAACTTCACATATGTGAGTGGATCTTGGCTGTCAAAGTCCACTTTAATTCCTGGCTGCCTCACAAAAACAAAACAAGGTGGTGCTAATTTATTCGAAGAAGGGTCAACAGATAGCCAGACGCGAGGGTCACTTTTGGATTCATCAGAATCACTTTTGGGATCACTGTCCATTTCAGTATCACTACCTGAGGGTAGATTCACTTCCTCATCAATGGTGATGAGAAGCTCCTCACCATCCTCACCAACAATGTTCATATCACTAGCAAGAGTGTGCAATACCTGGGCTGCTGACAAACATTTCTGACGAAACTCCATTATTATGGAAGGGGTTACTGATCACACTTACAGGTGAGAAAAGAAGACGCACCAACACCTTTGCCCATGTGATGCTCAGGTGTAATGCTTATGCAAGACCTGTCTATAACATTGCCAGAGTAATGCTCGGGACTTACAATGACAGCACTTTTACAGCCCGAGTGATTCATGGTTGTAACGCTTATGCAAGACGCATCTGTACAGTTGCCTGAGTGACACTCGGGACTAACACTTTTAGCTCGGTTTTCGCAGACCAAGTAACGATCGGGTCTAACTCTAAGGAGGTTAATTAATTCACACCTTTTTTCATTCTGTCCTTTAACTAAAATGGAAACTGCTTGCATGATTTTGGACAGTAAGCAAGCTTGTGTTAAGCATAGTAGCTCAAATTAGGAATGTGTAGCTGGTAACACCATAACATATACAGTAAATATAAATTTGAACAGCAAAAAAAAAAAAAAACCTGTATGTGCACATGTTTACATTTAAGCAGTTTTAACAGCCAATATCAATTAATTAAATCAGTATGAGAGAAAAAAAAGTTAAAATAGTGTTTTCTTAGAGTAATGGTGAAAACTACTTATTAAAATGAAACTGTGTTTCAGATAAGTACATTACAGATGAAATTAATGATGTCAGCTTTAAAATATGAGAAGCACTTTATTTTCTTTTATGCCATATACGAGGTGAGACACAAAAATAACCGGACTGGGCTTGGGGCTTTCCTGGAAAACGGTCTGGAGGTCGGCCGAACGTGAATCATGGAACTAAACCTCCTACAAGCCCTCTGAAACCACCGACTGGCTAGGTATATCCTGTGAATAGCCCAGTCAGTATTTGCACAACAATCGCTACATGAGTTGCCACGATAATGTCTGATGAAAAAAATCAAACAGCTAATCAACATCAAATGTCTCCCAAAATTGAATAAAACAGCCACAGAAACTTATGAAATGATAAAAACAGTGTACGGTGATAACAGTTTGTCTCTCACACAAGTTTTTGAGTGGCACAAATGTTTCAAGGAAGGACAAGAAATTGTGGAAGACGTTCAACGCCCAGGTGGCCCACGCTTGTCTTGGATGGATGAAAACATCAAAACGGTGAATCAGATTGTTCGAAATGATCGTACTGCTTTTCCGTAAAGTAGTTTTTGACTGACAAAAACATTTCTGTCTTTGATCATCCTCCCTATTCGCCCGATTTAGCTTCCTGTGATTTTTACTTGATCCTGAAAATCTGAACACATTTTACTTGACCTGAAGGGAACAAATTTTTCTTCAGTGGATGAAGTGAAAACAGAAACGGCAAGCCTGTTGTAGAGCCTCAAGTAAGAAGACTTCTAGCACTGTTTCAATCAATGGAAGATACGTATGGAGCAGTGTAGAGATCGGGAGGGGGAGTATATAGAAGGTGACTATGTTCAGAATGCTGTAATTCAATAATAAATATATATTTTTTTTACCAATCTGGTTATATTTGTGTCTCACCTTGTATACTGTACAAGGGGGCTCCGCCCCCTGCTCGCTTCGCTCGCCTACCCCTGGCGTTTTGAACCCGCGCCCGCTGGGCAGCCACGTGTGAGGATCGAGGAGTCGAGCTTTTTTTTTTTTGAAGCTTTTGAATTCCGGTCTTCATTATCTGTAACCGTCCATGTGTTTGGCCCCGTAGTTTAACCTGTTTATGACATTTTACTTTGCTTTCTACTCTTGTCTTTCATTTCTGATCTTGCTTTATTCTGCTTTTGTTTCAATGACACTTGGTCCGTGGTGAATCTATTTTCCCTTTTTCGACTAATAATTTTCATGTGTTTGCGATACTGTGATGTTGATCGTAATGTTAATAATGCATCACGCACGTTGTAGGCGCCTGCGTTCATTAATTATATCCAGGCAGGCGCGTGTTTGTATCTAGGTTACTGGAGCTGTGTCGTGTTGAATCCGTGCCTGCTTTGCCTACGCAGTTTGAGACGCGCGTTGTAGGCGTCCACGTTCATTAGATCTGTCCACGCGGGCTTGGTGTCGAAGCTGTGTTAGTTGTTGAGGTGTTTGGTTTTGGAGCTGAGACAGTTTTGCTTCCGCGGTTTCAGACGTGTGTCCGTACCATCTCGGGTTTGATGTATGAACCTTTGTGGACTCCGTAGTGTGTCACGTTTCACTCTGGGGCGGGGCGTTGACTCCTCTTGTTTTACTATGTCTCCTTCTGCGCTTTCACCACGCATTAGTGCCACTCACAATATGGCGGCGACGCCTGCGCCTGCTGTATTATGTCGGTTTTTACCATGCTGTGTAGGTGCCTTTGCCTTTTGTACTTTACCGCGCCTTCTGACGCACGATGTAGGCGCCTGCACCTTCCGGGTCCGCCCCCGCTGTGTGGTGTGGATGTTTAACTGTCGTTGTTTCTGCCTTTATATTCTGTATCTCGGTGTGCATGTGTTTCGTGCCTAGGTTTTTTTGAAGCTATTGCATTCCAGTTTTCATCATCTGTAACCCGCTCTCCATGTGTTCGTCCCCGTTCTTTAATTTCTTTATAAAGTTTGACTTTGTTTCCTAGTCTGTGTTTTATTTCTGACCTCGCTTTATCCTGCTTGTGGCATGTCAGACGGTTCGTAGTCTTTCTCGTTTTATTCTGGGCAGGGGGGCTTTGTTCTGTAACCTGCTCTGCATGTGTTTGTCCCTGTTCTTTAACCTCTTTATGATGTTTTACTCTGTTTCCTACTCTGACGGTTCGTAGTTTATCCCATTTCACTCTGGGGGGGGTTGTGCTTGTTTCGTACTCTGTGCTTTATTTCTGACCTCGCTTTATCCTGCTTGTGGCATGTCAGACGGTTCGTAGTCTTTCTCGTTTTACTCTGGGCAGGGGGGCTTTGTTCTATAACCTGCTCTGCATGTGTTTGTCCCTGTTCTTTAACCTCTTTATGACATTGTACTTTGTTTCCTACTCTGACGGTTCGTAGTCTCTCCCGTTTTGCTCTGGGGGGGGGGGGGGGGGGCTTTGTGTGGTGCCTGCGCACGTGCGTAGTCTCTCCCGTTTCACTTGGGGGGGGGGGGCGTTGTGTGGCACTTGCGCAGTATGTCTTTTGCGTCCACGGGCAGGTCCCTGCGTCCATATCCAGTTTACCATTCTCGTTTAGTAATATGGATGATGGATAAATATTTTCTGTTCATATATTAGTCAAAAAGGAAAGTATTTTAGGGGAACTTTTTTAGTGTTTTTATGGTCACTTAACAATAAGCCTATAGATTTTAATTCTTTTAATAAAAATGAACAGGTAACACATGTTGTCTATTTTTTAATTATAAAATTACCAAAGTTAACATTTAAAGCAGAACATAAGTATTATATGCATCTAGTTATGCAGGAACTTAGTGCAAAAAGTTTTTTAATGGGATAAACGAAAACAAAAAATAAAATCAGCATTGGAATCAGTCAATTCAGTAACATGAAATCGGTTCAGTATCAGCCCTAAAAAAACTGATCATGGTATCCCTAATAACATCAGTGTTAAAGAAAGTGATTTGGTTAAGCTTAAAAAAAAAAATCAATATCTGGCAAGCAGTAATGCATTTAGAATGAATTGCTATCCCAAAAAGAGGTTTTTAAAAATCCTACTGTTGAAGCAGTGGGCACAAAATAAATAGATATTTTATTGTTAAATGAAATAGATACATGTCCTTATGAAAATGATACTGATATATAATTGAAGTACTATTCTTTTGGTCCGCACCAGCGTATGATGTTCATATCTACCTAAACAAACTGGACTTTCAGGGAAATCACACCAGAGTTCGAAATAAATGGTCCATACAAACTTGGTGTGAAAATGTATTAAGGCTACTGTAGTTCATTATAATATGAAAGCCTGGTGAAAGTTAAAAAAGAAAAAAAAAGGAAATTGGAAATGACAAAGGAATTATGTTTTCAAACTACTGTACTAAACTCGGAAAGTCCTGTTTCAAATATTAGCATACACAGACATACTTTTTCTTCTTCAGAGTGACAGGGGTATTAATGACTCCCAAAACCTCAGGAGATCACAGATGTGTAAAGGGAGTTTCAACATGTCATTACTTCTCAGTTAAATTAAATACTCTTCCAGTTCCATTGCAACATCTTACCTGTGCAATGCACTGGTTCACAATCCGAGACAAATATACAGTAATTGTTAAGAAAATACTATTAAAGTTTATCAACATTTATTACATATAATTTCAAAAGTAACAGGGTCATTCCATATCAAATCAACCAATGGCCCACATACTTCAGACTCAAAAAATGTTTGTTTTCATTTATTCTACATTGCCCCTTCTTTCTCAAAACACAAACCTTACTTTTCTTATGCAAATCTTTCATGTTTGTTTTTCATCCTAAACACAGGCTGAATGTGCCATGTGTTAATAATGGTAATCACTTGAGTTTTCAATCAGTAAGTTATCTAAAATGTCAAACTTTTTTTTCCATATCAAATGACAATGTCCTATCTCATGTTGCTGAAGAGAGAATGCAAATCTCCATAGTCAAAAAGAGTACCTGGTACTTAAGAATACCATTGTTAAATTCCTAAAGAAGATGGTAAACTTAAAGTCAGCCGGGTGTCTTGTGAATCTAGTCATTTGACTGTCCGAATATTCACCACTGAAGCAGCAGCTCAGTTCCTGCCCTTTCACGATCACACTCGCTATGGATCAGATGCATCCCTCACTTTTGACCAGTGTCCTATGCGAAGCTATGTTGGGTGCATGTATGACGAAAAATGTTCGATTGGTTGTGATTCATGTCAATCAAGAGTGAAGTGGAATCAGAAACTCTGATATGTTTCATGCATCCTAACTATCCTGCACAGTCTTTCCATTGGCCACCTAGAGATAATATTTGTTGGGTGCCATTACAGTGACATTGCACTGCTTAGTGCACCTACAACAGTCAGCGGGAGGTAGTACCATCTTGATTACAAAGATAAAGCTGCCCTACACTATGTACTTCGTTGAAACAGTAATGAAATTAGTCACATTCCTGCTGCTACAATAACATTTCATTATAAGTAGTGTTGTATTTAAAGGTAAATCAGGCAGCTGTTGTTTATGTGTTGTGCTTAATGTGTCTTTGGTGATCTATTTTCATCCACTGATCCTATACCCAAATCAGTGATGAAGAACTTGATGATTATCATTACTGACAAATAGTGAATTTAATTCATGTTTAGAATGGAAAATAAAAATGTAAGATTCACATTAAAAAGTAAGACTTTTTTTCAGAAAGAAGGGACCATGTAAGATACAGGAAAAATAATTTGAAAAATGTCTGGACATTCCTACAGTTCATTGATTTTTTCACATTTGAGAGGTCTGTTGGTCAAAGCCTGATGCTGTTTCTTGTTTCTTTATAACCTTTTGAAATGGCATGTGTAGGTATCTAAGCATGGAAAAAATTTCAGCAGGCTGTATCATCTGGAAAGTCTAAACATCGCAAAGCCACAGACGCAAAATATTTTTTTTCCATTTTTGCAGGTCTGCTCTTATCAAGTGGTGTCATTGGGACCAAACATTTTGATTTTGTTACATACTATACCTATAAAGTTACCAGTATGCAAATTTGAGCATGCTAGGTGGTTTAGTTCTTGAGATATGATCTTGTGAAATTGATGAAAAAATAAGCCATGTCAAATTTGACACCTCGCTCCACTCACAAAATGGGCTGCTTTCTTAGAAAGCATTGATCTTACATCAAAATAATTTCACAGGGTGTCTAATTGATAACATGGGTACACCAAGTATTTTTTCAGAATTTTTGCTTTGTGCCCTCCCCAACTCTGACCTATCATCAATGGGGGAGGAATGAAAGCTTTAGAATCATCAAATATTTTGATCTCCGGTTTTCAACGGATCACAACATTTTAGCATCCCCTGATACCGAAAACATTGATATCTCAATGATGGATGTCTGTCTGTCTGTCTGTGTGTCACACTTTCTTGAGGCCAGTCATGAGCTAAAACAGTTAGTTGGAAAAATACCAAACTCGAAACTTCTGCCTATTATTAGATGACGATGTTCTGATTAGATTTTGAGCCAAACTGTGTAAGAGAAGTAGGCACTCTATATGAAATCTCAAATACCATAATTCTGCTATTAATTATGAATTCTTCTTGTCAAATGCTATAGTAATGACCTATTTTATGATCAGAAAGATCAGCATCAAAGCGGTAAATATTTACTAAAATGTTATAGAACAGTTTGGGTAACTTAGTTCCTAGGGGGCAAAGCCTACTGATGCTCATGTCTAAATTTTTTGACACCTAGGTGTGTGGGATTTCTGGAAAATTGGTTGATTTGACATGGAATGACCCAATAGCATTTATATTGACAAAAGTAAAATCCAACTAATGTGGAAAGGCTCTTTTCCTGTCCCTGGCATCAATAAGCTTGTCCTGTCAGGAATCTCAACTGGACATAATGGCTGTGCTAATTATGCAGCAGGAAAGTTAGGTTTAGCTCTATTTAAAAAAAATGTAGCAAGTCACACAATTTACTGACCTGAAATAGTACTCTCGATAATCAACATAATTCCATGTGAAAGAGCAACTAATCATGTTTAGATCTCACTGTCCGGAATAATGAGCATAAAAGTGTGTATTCCAATGTATTGCTTTTTAAAACCAATTGTCCACATTGCTTGCAATAGAACTAACTCCAGGGGCTCTTGCATGGTGATCACTTATTGTAAGTGTATAAAAAAATGTCTAATTAAAAATGGTACGAATGGTAACATCACTACAAGAGTGGCCCACTGAATCATCAAGCTAATTAAATGTACAAGCTCAGTTATAGGATGCACCCTGGACCACCTTAGTGCTATTATGAATAATGCTGCACATCCTCTCTCCGAATGAATGCTTTCAGCCAATGAATTATTCATCAGAGGTGTTTCAAGAAATGCTTCTGGGGCTCCTTTATACCAACAGCAATACATCTGCATGATGCTTCACTGTGACTGTGAAAGCTAAGCCAGAGCTTTTCTTTCTTTTTAATTTTCTTGCTTTATAGTTATGCTGGTGTGTGTTCAGACCAAAGTGTGTGTTTATATTTATTTATTTACTTTTCTACCTATGTATGTGTTTATTTATTTAAAGAGGTTCTGTAAAAACTCAAAATTTGTCCTGTGGACAAATACACTTCTAACTATATATTTATGGCAGTACATAAGCCTGTTCTGTGCATAATTTATGCCAAAATAACATATGCAAAGTATCAAACAGTGCATCATTAGTTGTGTTTGTTTAGAAAACAGAGGGTAACAAAAAGAATATCCAGAACAATTCTGCTTATTCAGCAATGTACAGTATGTGGTTTTATAAAACACCTAGCCTGCAAGGTAAACATGGGTAAGCATTATTGCTTTATAATTGCTTCTGGTATCTGTAATTGGACAACTGAAATTCAATAACCTGCATGGCAGAATTTTCCCCAATTATACATATGTCTTCTGTATAGGCAAAAAGTGGAGTCTTGAATTGAAAAGGCTTAGAAATAGCCAATATGAAACTGGAAAAAAATCAGATGAAATACAGTTAGGTCCATAAATATTTGGACAGAGATAACTTTTTTCTCATTTTGGTTCTGTACATTACCAGAATGAATTTTAAATGAAACAACTCAGATGCAGTTGAAGTGCAGACTTTCAGCTTTAATTCAGTGGGGTGAACAAAACGATTGCATAAAAATGTGAGGGAACTAAAGCATTTTTTTAACACAATCCCTTCATTTCAGGGGCTCAAAAGTAATTGGCAACTGACTCAAAGGCTATTTCATGGGCAGGTGTGGGCAAGTCCGTCGTTATGTCATTATCAATTAAGCAGATAAAAGGCCTGGAGTTGATTTGAGGTGTGGTGCTTGCATGTGGAAGATTTTGCTGTGAACAGACAACATGGGGTCAAAGGAGCTCTCCATGCAGGTGAAAGAAGCCATCCTTAAGCTGCGAAAACAGAAAAAAACCCATCAGAGAAATTGCTACAATATTACGAGTGGCAAAATCTACAGTTTGGTACATCCTGGTGCACTGGTGAACTCAGCAACGCAAAAAGACCTGGACGTCCACGGAAGACAACAGTGGTGGATGATCGCAGAATCATTTCCATGGTGAAGAGAAACCCCTTCACAACAGCCAACCAAGTGAACAACACTCTCCAGGGGGTAGGCGTATCGATATCCAAGTCTACCATAAAGAGAAGAGTGCATGAAAGTAAATACTGAGGGTGCACTGCAAGGTGCAAGCCACTCATAAGCCTCAAGAATAGAAAGGCTAGATTGGACTTTGCTAAAGAACATCTAAAAATGCCAGCACAGTTCTGGAAAACATTGTTTGGACAGATGAAACCAAAATCAACCTCTACCAGAATGATGGCAAGAAAAAAAGTATGGAGAAGGAGTGGAACAGCTCATTATCCAAAGCATACCACATCATCTGTAAAACACGGTGGAGGCCGTGTGATAGCTTGGGCGTGCATGACTGCCAGTGGCACTGGGACACTAGTGTTTATTGCTGATGTGACACAGGACAGAAGCAGCCGAATGAATTCTGAGGTGTTCAGAGACATACTGTCTGCTCAAATCCAGCTAAATGCAGTCAAATTGATTGGGCAGCGTTTCATGATACAGATGGACAATGACCCAAAACATACAGCCAAAGCAACCCAGGAGTTTATTAAAGCATAGAAGTGGAAAATTCTTGAATGGCCAAGTCAGTCACCTGATCTTAACCCAATTGAGCATGCATTTCACTTGTTGAAGACTAAACTTCAGACAGAAAGGCCCACAAACAAACAGCAGCTGAAAGCTGCTGCAGTAAAGGCCTGGAAGAGCATTAAAAAGGAGGAAACCCAGCATCTGGTGATGTCCATGAGTTCAAGACTTCAGGCTGACATTGCCAGCAAAGGGTTTTCAACCAAGTATTAGAAATGAACATTTTATTTCTAGTTATTTAATTTGTCCAATTATTTTTGAGCCCCTGAAATGAAGGGATTGTGTTAATAAAATGCTTTAGTTGCCTCATATTTTTATGCAATCGTTTTGTTCACCCCACTGAATTAAAGCTGAAAGTCTGCACTTCAACTGCATCTGAATTGTTTCATTTAAAATTCATTGAGGTAATGTACAGAACCAAAATTAGAAAAAAGTTGTCTCTGTCCAAATATTTATGGACCTAACTGTATTAGGTTATTTAATAGTGTTTATGTTTTCTTTCAAAACACTCCAGTGATTTTTCTTTTAATGCTGGATGGTATCTTTCCAAATTTCACAATTTAGGCAGTAAAGCTTCAAGTCATCAATTGCCACAATTTCCAAAATTATTGCACACTGAGTCATAAGCCAAACTAAATATATTTCTCTCACTTTAAATACTTTTGTTTAATTGATCTACAGTGTATGCTTTTGAAATTTCCTTCTGTTCAATCTTGGTATAATAATAAAATGATGATGTTGTCCTGTTTGCTTCATCAGGCCGTGATCTTCAGCTCTCTCTGGATCGGTTCGCAGCTGAGTGTGAAGCGGCTGGGATGAGAATCAGCACCTCCAAATCCGAGACCATGGTCCTCAGCTGGAAAAGGGTAGAGTGCCCTCTCAGGGTTGGGAGCGAGATCCTGCCTCAAGTGGAGGAGTTCAAGTATCTTGGGGTCTTGTTCACGAGTGAGGGAAGAATGGAGCGTGAGATCGACAGGCGGATCGGTGCGGCGTCCGCAGTGATGCGGGCTCTGCATTGGTCTGTCGTGGTGAAAAAGGAGCTGAGCCGCAAGGCAAAGCTCTCAATTTACCAGTCGATCTATGTTCCTACCCTCACCTATGGTCATGAGCTATGGGTTGTGACCGAAAGAACGAGATAACGAATACAAGCGGCTGACATGAGTTTCCTCCGCAGGGTGTCTGGGCTCTCCCTTAAAGATAGGGTGAGAAGCTCAGTCATCCGGGAGGGGCTCAGAGTAGAGTCGCTGCTCCTCTGCATCGAGAGGAGTCAGATGAGGTGGCTCGGGCATCTGATTAGGATGCCTCCTGGACGCCTCCCTGGTGAGGTGTTCCGGGCACGTCCAACCGGGAGGAGGCCCCGGGGAAGACCCAGGAGACGCTGGAGGGACTATGTCTCCCGGCTGGCCTGGGAACGCCTCAGGATTCTCCCAGAAGAGCTAGAAGATGTGGCCAGGGAGAGGGAAGTCTGGGCATCTCTGCTCAAGCTGCTACCCCCGCGACCCGACCTCGGATAAGCGGAAGAGAATGGATGGATGGATATTACATTTATTAAGATAGTAATGCTCTCATGCTATAAAACAAAAAGCAGAAACCAAAAATATTAAAGTTCAATTATTAATTAAAATATGAGTGAGTTATAAAGTGAAATTAACATTATATTTCAAACTCTGATTTCAGATTTGTACTGTTTTATTTCTTAATTAATAAAACATATTATTTGTTCCCTTTAAATCTTACTCACAACCATGTAATGCAGAGCTAGCAGTACCCACTATAACTGTAGTTTGGAAATAAAGTACTAATCTACTGCAGCACTATATAAATTCAAGCTTCTTTACCGTCAAAAGAACCATGTAACGTTTCATTTAATGTTAGGCAATCTGTGTAGTCAACATAATATTGATGTTCTTCCGGAAACAGTTCAAAAGAACACCTTAAAAACATTGGCACCAATTACAGAATTTCAAAAAAGTGAACTAGCAATTTTTCACTTTTTGGTGAAAGCAGACTTTTTATGTTACATGAATATTTAAATGGCAGCTGTGACTAAACCACCTGCATGGGATAGTGTGCAATAAAATTACAAGACAGGGAGTTGAGTGTGACTTTTAAAATTCTTACAACTCTGTTACAGCTATAATCCTACAGAAAAACATCTAACAGATTTTGTTTTGTTAAGTCAACAAATGACATAGCAGGTCAGGTCTGGACACAAATTATTTTAATTTACCATACACACAAGAGATGTTAGATCACATTGTTGAAACTAGTGTACTGCCCGATGCTGTGGTCTGATGGGGGACTAATATTGGCTTAGGGGGTACCAAACACTAGAATAAACTGATGGGGAAAACCAAATAAATTACAAGAGTGACCATAGACTCACTGAATGCAGTGATGGGAAGAAGGCTAACGGCAAATACTCTACATCTTTGCCAATGTCATCTTTTGTGAGTAGCTTATTTCACTTTGTGATAAAAGTTGACCATGGGGCTCTTATTGCATTTATTTTATTATATTATTATTATTTTACTGTATGAATAGGACACACACACAATAGTTTACATTTTATATTGTTCTGCACTGTTTATTGTTCTATATTGCTACTGGACCAGGTGAATTTCCCATCAGGTATTAGTAAAGTCATATCTATTTTAGTACTAATATCAGGAAAAGCTGCTAAAATATTGGGTATACGATCAACTCAATTTTAATAATATTTAATTTTATTGCATGAAATACAAATACTTTTTCATAATTAATTTTAAAACATTTTAACAATTTAGTAAACAGAGGTAGTAAACATCAGGGATCGGCTCTGAGCCCTTTCTTATTTGCAATGGTGATGGACAGGTTGACAGATGAGATTAGACAGGAGTCCCCATGGACTATGATGTTTGCTGATGACATTGTGATCTGTAGCGATAGTAGGGAGCAGGTTGAGGAGACCCTGGAGAGGTGGAGATATGCTCTAGAGAGGAGAGGAATGAAGATCAGTAGGAACAAGACAGAATACATGTGTGTAAATGAGAGGGAGTTCAGTGGAATGGTAAGGATGCAGGGAGTAGAGCTGGCGACGGTGGATGAGTTTAAATACTTGGGATCAACAGTACAGAGTAATGGGGATTGTGGAAGAAAGGTGAAAAAGAGAGTGCAGGCAGTGTGGAATTGGTGGAGAAGAGTGTCAGGAGTAATTTGTGATAGACAGGTATCAGCAAGAGTGAAAGGGAAGGTCTACAGGACGGTAGTGAGACCAGCTATGTTATATGGGTTGGAGACGGTGGCACTGACCAGAAAGCAGGAGACAGAGCTGGAGGTAGCAGAGTTAAAGATGATAAGATTTGCACTGGGTGTGACGAGGATGGATAGGATTAGAAATAAGTACATTAGAGGGTCAGCTCAAGTTGGATGGTTGGGAGACAAAGTCAGAGAGGCAAGATTGCGTTGGTTTGGACATGTGCAAAGGAGAGATGCTGGGTATATTGGGAAAGGGATGGCGGAGTGGTGGCTCTGAGGCTAGGGATCTGCACTGGCAATTGGAAGGTTGCCGGTTCAAATCCCATTAATGCCAATAGGGACTCTGCTCTGTTGGGCCATTGAGCAAGGCCCTAACCTGCAATTGCTAAGCGCTTTGAGTGTGAGAAAAGCGCTATATAAATGCAAAGAATTATTATTATTATTATTATTAAGGATGCTAAGGATAGAGCTGCCAGGGAAGAGGAAAAGAGGAAGGCCTAAGAGGAGGTTTATGGATGTGGTGAGAGAGGACATGCAGGTGATGGGTGTAACAGAGCAAGATGCAGAGGACAGAAAGATATGAAAGAAGATGATCCATTGTGGCAACCCCTAACGGGAGCAGCCGAAAGAAGAAGAAGAGTAAACAGAGGTAGTAAACAGGGCTGTTTAATAAATAAGGCTGACATTTTATGGTACTAGTGTGAAGGTGAAACAATGGAAATAGACTGTCGTGAATAGAAAGAAGGCAAGAATTTTATTCCCAAGTGATGTTAAATGGTTACAAACAAGCTAGAATACAACTTCTGGTTAATTTGCATTAGGGTTTCTTTTAATTAGATTTTTCACATTTTTTCTATAATAAACCTTTCATTTTAAATCTCATTTAAATGTCAACAATATTGAAATAATTCAAAAATATATACTGTACATTTTTACCTTGAACTTTGCTGTTATCAAGCATTTCAAGCAAGATCTGAGTTCTAAAAACTTTACCATATACAGTGCATCCAGAAAGTATTCACAGCGCATCACTTTTTCCACATTTTGTTATGTTACAGCCTTATTCCAAAATGGATTAAATTCATTTTTTTCCTCAGAATTCTACACACAACACCCCATAATGACAACGTGAAAAAAGTTTACTTGAGATTTTTGCAAATTTATTAAAAATAAAAAAATTGAGAAAGCACATGTACATAAGTATTCACAGCCTTTGCCATGAAGCTCAAAATTGAGCTCAGGTGTATCCTGTTTCCCCTGATCATCCTTGAGATGTTTCTGCAGCTTAATTAGAGTCCACCTGTGGTAAATTCAGTTGATTGGACATGATTTGGAAAGGCACACACCTGTCTATATAAGGTCCCACAGTTGACAGTTCATGTCAGAGCACAAACCAAGCATGAAGTCAAAGGAATTGTCTGTAGACTTCTGAGACAGGATTGTCTCGAGGCACAAATCTGGGGAAGGTTACAGAAAAATCTCTGCTGCTTTGAAGGTCCCAATGAGCACAGTGGCCTCCATCATCCGTAAGTGGAAGAAGTTCGAAACCACCAGGACTCTTCCTAGAGCTGGCCGGCCATCTAAATTGAACGATCGGGGGAGAAGGGTCTTAGTCAGGGAAGCGACCAAGAACCTGATGGTCACTCTGTCAGAGCTCCAGAGGTCCTCTGTGGAGAGAGGAGAACCTTCCAGAAGGACAACCATCTCTGCAGCAATCCACCAATCAGGCCTGTATGGTATAGTGGCCAGACGGAAGCCACTCCTTAGTAAAAGGCACATGGCAGCCCGCCTGGAGTTTGCCAAAAGGCACCTGAAGGACTCTCAGACCATGAGAAAGAAAATTGTCTGGTCTGATGAGACAAAGATTGAAGTGTTTGGTGTGAATGCCAGGCGTCACGTTTGGAGGAAACCAGGCACTGCTCATCACCAGGCCAATACCATCCCTACAGTGAAGCATGGTGGTGGCAGCATCATGCTGTGGGGATGTTTTTCAGCGGCAGGGACCGGGAGACTAGTCAGGATAAAGGGAAAGATGACTGCAGCAATGTACAGAGACATCCTGGATGAAAACCTGCTCCAGAGCGCTCTTGACCTGATGGTTCATCTTTCAGCAGGACAATGACCCTAAGCACACAGCCAAGATATCAAGGGATTGGCTTCAGGACAACTCTGTGAATGTCCTTGAGTGGCCCAGCCAGAGCCCAGACTTGAATCCGATTGAACATCTCTGGAGAGATCTTAAAATGGCTGTGCACTGACGCTTCCCATCCAACCTGATGGAGCTTGAGAGGTGCTGCAAAGAGGAATGGGCGAAACTGGCCAAGAATAGGTATGCCAAGCTTGTGGCATCATATTCAAAAAGACTTGAGACTGTAATTGCTGCCAAAGGTGCATCGACAAAGTATTGAGCAAAGGCTGTGAATACTTATGTACATGTGCTTTTTCAGTTTTTTTTATTTTTAATAAATTTGCAAAAACCTCAAGTAAACTTTTTTCACATTGTCATTATGGGGTGTTGTGTGTAGAATTCTGAAGAAAAAAATGAATTTAATCCATTTTGGAATAAGGCTGTAACATAACAAAATGTGGAAAAAGTGATGCGCCGTGAATACTTTCCGGATGCACTGTAAATCAGCGTCTTATGTGGTAACAATTTAACAGGGCATGATCTGCAAGAATAAGGCAAAAGGTTTGTGCCTGAGCAAGAAAGTATCTTGCTCACCCTATGCTGTACAAGCTCTGCATCACTGTGTTTCTACATAGCTTTTTTTTTTTTTTTTTGCCACTACATCAACAAAATGGTATGGTTTCTTATTTAACATATCAAAAAAATGCTGCAAATAATCTGCTTGCTATAAGTTATTCCATTCTACAATCTTATATGCCACAGACTGACAAAGTAGATACTTGCTAATTCTTGCCACTATTGTTTTGAGATTTGGCACCACTGGATAGTAGCAAATGGTACTCTTCACCAAAAACAGACTACAAAAGTGTAGTTCCTTCTCATAGTAACTCATACATGTAAGGAAATTAATACCATAGATAATGCTTTTCAGCCTTATCAGCATCCATGTGGAATGTGCACCTTTCTTCATGTACAGCAAATATGGATTTTGCTCTGGGTACTACAGATTCCTTCCATGTTAAAACGCTGGACATTTTATATTAACAGCGCCTACAAATTGACCTTGTGTAGGTGTATGAATAAATGCATCCTGCAAAAAAGTAACATCTCTTCCAGCATTTATTCCTCCCTTCCTTGTGCACAAGGCTGCTGAAATAGATTCAGGCATCCTGCAGCCCGAAAATTTGATTATGTACATTTAGCATAGGGCTGCACGGTGGTGCAGTGGGTAGCGCTGCTGCCTCGCAGTTGGGAGACCTGGGGACCTGGGTTCGCTTCCCGGGTCCTCCCTGCGTGGAGTTTGCATGTTCTCCCCGTGTCTGCGTGGGTTTCCTCCGGGCGCTCCGGTTTCCTCCCACAGTCCAAAGACATGCAGGTTAGGTGGATTGGCGATTCTAAATTGGCCCTAATGTGTGCTTGGTGTGTGGGTGTGTTTGTGTGTGTCCTGTGGTGGGTTGGCACCCTGCCCGGGATTGGTTCCTGCCTTGTGCCCTGTGTTGGCTGGGATTGGCTCCAGCAGACCCCCGTGACCCTGTGTTTGGATTCAGCGGGTTGGAAAATGGATGGATGGATGGACATTTAGCATAAGACAATTAATTATTAATATTTCAATAATATTAACCATAATAATTTTACTCCTGGGTCCAATTTAAACATGAAGGATATGTGTGTCTCCACATTTGTAACATTTTATGCATGGTTTATTACAGCTTCACTGCACTGAAGCAATACAAAGCCCTGCTAGCAAACTGTTCATTCTAGATTGCAACTGCAAGGACATTAATACCTTTGAAAACAATAATTTTGAAGAGTTGTTTGCCAATGACAGGCACAACATAAAATAGCTACTGAAAGATAGAGCATTTTTCAGTTAAAGCAAAGAATAAAGAAATTCCAAGTTACTGTAAGATCGCTTAAATGACAATAAAGATTTTGATTTGATTTGAAAGTTATATTAAAAACTCCAGTTAAGTCCAGAAGACATCACATCTGTGGTACCTTATCTTGTAAAACCACAGGGCCTAGCTTAACTTTAAGTACCACTAATTAAAGTGATTATTCTCCACAGACTTAATTTGTTTTGCAAAGATGGGTATTTAAAATATAGAGTTACTTATTTCTAGCCCAAATCTTTAACTGGTGGACAACATGCACTATGGTATAAAAAGAGACCTGTTAGATTTTTTAAAAAGAATATAACTTAGCAGTATTCTTTCCAAAATATATGCTATGTAATATGTATAAATAAATGTTTTGATTCAACTATAATCATTGTTTTCCTCAACACAATAATCTCTTATAAGTTCTAATAAGTGATGAGATGGTGTGATGAATGAGTTTTCACACTGTAAAAATTACAGTGTTCTGGAACATAGTAATGACATAAATGATATTGTTCTCTGTACATGAACCACTAAATATTTTAAGATGTTTCGATGTGGTATAACGTGCGAACCTTTATTAAATTGACCGTACAGTTGACCGTTTATATAAGTGTTCTAGAAAACAAATATTTACTAAATATATGAGGTACTTAAGTGTTTGTTTGAAATACAAAACTTAAACTGATATTTACTGTGATGCTGATTCAATAAAATGTTACACGTGGGTACTGTTGACAGTTATAGATCTGAAGATTGCACAGAAAACAAAACAGCTTGAAATACAAGAAATAATTGTCACTATCAGCAAATGCCTACATTATTTTTCACTTAGTGAGGGGGAAATAAAACTTTGACACTGTACATGCAATTACAAAAGAACTGCCGGAAGAAAGGAGAACAGATTCGACCTGGCCATGTGTCTACTTTGTCCCGGTATGAAACGTAGCCAAAAGACTCACATTTCATGATCCGATTTCTTCTGACAACTTAACATAAAAAGTATTTATAAGGATAAACAGCAGCCTAGGCCCATTTTACCAAGTCCTAGTGAAAACAGCATCCTCCCGCCACTATATGAAGCTTTCATTGCTTTGCACAGGCGACCAACAAGTAGACAGAAACAGTAGGTACTTACAAAGCTCCGAGTAGCGATGGCAACCCCTGGCCAGCTGCTGAATATACCTATGAAGGACATCGGTCAGCAGATCGCAGGCAGTCAGCTGCACAGAGTCCCAGCCGAGTGCCTGGCATATCTGCGCCACCGACACCCGCAGCAGCGACCTGGTGTAGCTCTCACACATCCCGCTCACTCAGTCAGAGGAGGGAGGGAGGCTTTAACCAGTCAGTTCCGGGTTCAGATGGCTTCCTTCTGCTTCATTGTGCATATAATCCACATGGATTCTGGAGAAAATGCGGGTCTTGAGGTTACATTTGACATTTACAAGAAACTGCAGGTTGGCGCAAATGCTAAAGCCGCCATCTTGATTTTTTTCTTTTTTTCCCTCCCCCAGCAACGAGGCAGAACCAAACAATTTCCAAGATAGTCGAGCTAAACTTTGCGCAGGCGCAGGAATCGAGAGTGCAGCTATCGACTACAAAGTCTCAAGAAAACTCCTGTCGCGTAAATTTGATAACTAGATGCGAGTATGTTTCTGAACATAACACGGAAATCAAATATTAGGCCAAATGTAATTTTAGGTTTTAAATAGCTACATCTTGCAAAAATTGTGAACGAGAACTTACTATTGAGCTGCAGTTATTTTGAATTGCGACCTGTTGTCCAGATTGCAGCACACATCTTTTTAAATTTTGACTTAACGTTGTCAGGAAGTGGTCCGCACTGCACGCATTTTGTACTCTTCAACAAAGATGCGTTTTTTTGGACGTTTTATTGTTTGTGCCATTGAGTAACAGATGGCTAGGTAGACTAATATACAGCAGTTTATAGTATGTTGATAAATACCCGTCCAGGGAATGGCGTTAAACTGCATCTGCCCTGCCAATGGTCCTCAAACTTCCAGGGAAAAACTTGGGGATTGGTAGCAGAATTGGCATACCAGCCACCGTAACAAAAAAACATCACGCAGCTTTGAAACGGCATACAGGACTTCTTTCTGCCCTCCACTAGGGTAGCACAGCTGCAGCCGCTCATAGGAAGGCTGCTCGCGTTATGAAGAGAATGGGGGAAAACCGCTGGGAGCCTTGTCCCTGGAAGAGTCAAAACCACTGGAGAGCCAATGGGTTCAGGCTTGCTGGGATCTGCAACTGTTGTGCTGAGACGTTGCCTTCCTCAATGGCAGCACTTGGGTCCCAGTTTGAGAAGGCCCATCCGTGTAGGCACGTGGAATGTCTTCTCTCTCCGGCATGATGATCATCTTCCTATGCTATCGGAGAACTGGCCATATCTCTGTAGGTGGGTACAGCTTTTATTGGTCTGGTTGCTCTTATGGCTGACCTGCTTGGGGAGTAGCTGTTGCTGTGGCAGATCGACTCCTTCTAATGGTGTCCGATGTCACTTCTTTCAACAAGCGTGTTATGGGACTCATGTTAAGGTACTCTCTGTGTGCCTTGTCTGTTGTCTCAGTGTATGCTCTGACAGTGGTGAGTACTGTCTCGTTGAGGGAGACATTTTATTCGCACCTTCGCTTGATGGTTGATGGGTGTCCACGAGGTGATACTCCAGTGGTCATGGGTGATTACAGTGTAAATACTGGCACTGACAGGGCTGGCTTTGAGGATTGTGTCGGTCCTCATGGGTCTGGTGACTGTGGTGAAAGTGGCTCCATGTTCCTTGACTTTGCCAAAGGTCAGGAGTTGCGGATTGCTGGATCCTGGTTCCAGCGCCCTGAGCCGCATTGTTGGACTTAGTATCCCAATACTGGTGGTGCAGTGAAGGAGATTGATCATATCCTCATGGGCAGATGCTGAAGGCTCTTACAAAATTTAAGGGTCTGCAGAAGTGCCCAGTTTGTGAATTCTGACCACATACTTGTTATTGCTACTCTGAAGGTCCAGCTTAGGTCCAGTATGCTACCACCTACTAGGAGAATGAGGCTGGACCTGGCTAGACTCCAAGGTCAGGCAGTTTGTAATAAGTTTGCATGCAGTCCGTGTGAGGAATTTACATACTTGGGTGCGACTGCGGATCCTAATTTAATATGGGAGACCTTCTGTGACAAAGACATGAAAGTTGCTGAGGGTGGTGTTGGTGTAATTGGTGTTCCAGGAAGGAGATATTTCATCTCGCAAGGCACCCTGGATATCATTGAGAGGAGTCGCAGTGCAGTCCAAATCTGTTCCTCAGAGAGTCGCAGTCAGGGCAGGTGATGGAACGGTCATTATGGATGATGTTGCACTTGTGATCTGCTGGGCGGGCTACTTTGAGCAACTTTTTAAAGCTGATCCTTTGGCTAGGTCCATGTTTTTTGAGGCTGATCCTCCAATTAGCTTTAAATCACCCAATCTCACTGTGATTGCACAGGTGGTGAACCAGCTGAGGGCAGGGAAGGCTGCAGGGATCTGTGGTATCCGGGGTGAACTTTTCCAGGCTGGTGGTAAGGCTGTCCTCCTTGCATTGCAAGAAATCTTTGCTTCCATGGAGACAGGCGTCTTTCCAACTGACTGGAAAATGGAACTTGTCATCCCTATCTGGAAAGGGAAGGGTGATTGCCAGTATTGTGGCAACTACAGGGGGATAACACTGCTCTCGGTGCTGGGTAAGGTCCACGCTAGGGTCATCCTTAATAGGATCCATGATCACTTGCTCACCTACCATCACCAGGAGCAGTCTGGTTTTACGGGTTTATACTTCACGCGACACGTACTCCTGCAAACGCTACACAAGCGTAATACTGTTTGTATTTGCGCGCATACTTTATGTGTATCTGGAAGATTCCACCAGGTGGCAGTGTGAGATATCATCACGGTGAGAACAGGTTTGGCATCGCTATATTGTGAGTTGCCTGAAACACCCATTAAATTCCGACGACACCTTGCTACAATATCTCTGAAAAGTATGGATGTTTAAGGATTAAATCCATTAATCCATGGATGCACCCATTCCAGCTAGCATTGGGCATGAGGCAGAAATAATCCCTGGACGGGGCATCAGCTCATCGCAAGGTGAATACAAGCACTCACATACACTAGCGTCACTAGCACTAGCATATCTTTGGAAGGAAACTGGAGCACACTGTTGAAACCCACCAGGAAAACAAACTCCAGGCAGGGAACATCAGTGATGTGACTCCCTGCGAGACAGCAGCACTGACACTCTGCCACTATGCCGCCCCCCCATACGTGGAATTATTAACAGTATTCATTATTTAAACGAAGTTAACAATTTATCTGTAAAATGTAACATACATACTTTAATGCATTTCATCATAAAAGTGATATCAAGTATAAATCTAAGGATTCTAAATGTGCACAGAGT
Organism: Erpetoichthys calabaricus; assembly: GCF_900747795.2. Taxonomy (NCBI): domain Eukaryota; kingdom Metazoa; phylum Chordata; class Cladistia; order Polypteriformes; family Polypteridae; genus Erpetoichthys; species Erpetoichthys calabaricus. The sequence continues at coordinate 251,898,884 of NC_041394.2, forward strand.
TGGAACATCATAAATTTAATGTGTTCTGTATGGTGATCTATTGCTTGCCGCTGCTATCAGGTCAGGAGGAAGCCCCAGAGGCACGTAGCGATTAACAACTGGGTCGGTTTTAAGATATTTACTTTAATGATAAAGTAAACTACGAGGTTAAAGTGGACATTTCAAGATTAATGCCGAAGTTTTCACTTTAATCACAAAATGGACCTTTTCACCATGTCCTTAATTTTTTCTCTATGGCTCAAATATGCTGCGATACATTCTGATGCTGTTGTGAAGATGCAAAAAAAAAAAAGACGGCACAGAAAATGGTATGTGCGACTTTTAAAATGTATCGTGTCATTACGTTGGGGAATATGTGACGCTTCAATATAAAAGCACCACGAATGCATTTGTATGTCGCCATTTTACTTCACCACATCGAACCATACATTAAACATCAAAGCATGCACATCGATCCCAGAGGATCCTCAAAGTGGCTTTCTGTCACATGTAGATGGTAAACAGAGACTCTGACGTCACATTACGCCCCCCGACTTTTTGCTGGTACTGCCTATCGTGCACGCGTCGTGTTAATTTCTGAAGACGTGCTCAGAGGACGCATCAAATGAATGCTGGGAATGCGTGGCAGCCATGATGCGTGCTAGTACGCATTCTGAGCGTGAAGTATAAACCAGCCCTAAGAAGTCTACTTAAAACCTCATCCTGGCACTGAGAATTCTCATGGACCGCAAAAGCAAAAATCAGCAGAATTACTTTGCAGCTTTTGACAATTTTTGTAAAGCATTCTACTCCATTGATCAAGCTGCCCTGTGCAACATCCTGACCTTCATGGGATTCCCCCAAAGTTGTTGGTTATCATAGCCAGTTTGTAAACTGGTACTGTGAGTGCTGTGCGGAGTCAGAACCTCTGCATTTTTCCCAGTTGTTTTTGGGGTTTGTCAGGGGTGTTTTCTTGCTCTTACTCTGTTCAGTGCTTGCATGGACTGGGTGGTGGGCAGAGTCATGGGGTCCAACGGCTGTGGAATATCTGTTGTTGAAGAAAGATTCACTGATCTTGACATTGGTGATGATGCTGTGATTTTTGCAGAATCAATGGAGGCTGTGATCGGGGCTCTTGAGAGACTGAGCAAGGAGTCTGAATATCTTTACTTGTGAGCATCCTGGATAAAAACCCAGATCCAGGCCTTTAATGGCATCTTGGGCATAGCAATCAGCAGTGTGTCTATCTGCGGAGAGGGTGTCGACCTTGTCGAGAGGTTTACTTACCTTGGCAGCAATATTCATGTTTCTGGTGGCTCTTTGGAAAGGGGTGTGTAGTGCTCCAGATGAAGCTCAAAGTCTTTAGAGTCCTAGTGCTTCCTGTTTTGCTATATAGTTACAAAACATGGACACTATCCAGTGACCTAAGTTGAGGACGGGACTCCTTTAGTACTGTGTCTCTTCAGAGAATCCTTGGCTACCACTGGTTTGACATTGTGTCGAACGAGTGGTTGCTCATGGAGTCCCAAATACCTGCCACATTACCTGCATTGTGAGGGAGCATCAGTTACGGCACTTACAGCCATGTAGCACAATTCCCTGAGGGTGATCCGGCTCACAGGATCCACATTGTTGAGGAACCGAGCGATTGGACCAGGCCAAGGGGACGCCCACGTAACACCTGGCTGCAGCAAATAAATGGTCATTTCTGGGGTGGGAGTGGACCAAATGTTTGCGTAAGGGGTTGCCAACCAGGATCCTGAGCCATTTCATGCTGTGGTGTGTGTGTAGCAGCGCACTGTAACAGTGCATGCTCCCCAACCTGACGTGACCTTGCTAAATATCATGAGGCTTTAAAGGTCATATAGATAATGTAAGTAGCTATAAAACACCTTCTGGTCTGGTATTCATTTGAGTTTAGTTTGGGATGGGAAGTTGGGGAATTACGAGGGAGTGCTGAAAAGTTCTAAGCCCGACCAACTTCCTAAACTCTGAGCATTATTTTGCAGATATAGCTGAAAAGAGTGTTATTTTATTTTGTAAAATGCAAATTTGTAGAATCATAATGCTGTCTTTTGACATTATTCCAGATCATTAGGTGAACCATGCTGATGAAAAATGTGGAATGTTCACATAACTCTGAGCCATCATGAATCTCCTGAAGCTGCTAAAGAAAACTCCAAAGGAAATTCATTAATGTGTGATGCAAACATTGAGTGACAAATGCCCATAAAACTCAGCTGTGAAGAAGTGGAGTGCAAACCTTTCTGTAATAAATTATTTAACGTTTATTGAAGATGCAGAGGACAGAAAGATATGAAAGATGATCTGCTGTGGCAACCCCTAACGGGAGCAGCTGAAAGAAGAAAAAGATTTATCATTTATGTGGACATTGTGTTTGTACCTGCTTAGTTGAACTGGTTTGGATGCACCTTCATTCTTCATATTTCTGCATTCCTCCTTGTTTGCCCAAAAGTGTAAGACATGCTGAAATACTGCTGCTATGGACATACAGGGGCTTTGTGACAACTATGATCAGATGACTTGCTTCAGCTTACTGAACAGCAGCTTTTTCTTGGACTAGTTCATTGTTCTACAGGTAAAAGGGTTTATATATTATTCCCCTTGTGTACTCTTCCTGCTCAATGAGTGCCACTGGTTAGTTCAGCTACTGTATTTTTGCTTAGACCCATCTACTGGGTATTCTTTTCTGCTCACACTATATTCCTTGTGGCTCCAGATGGCAAGAGACAGTACATCACACTACTGGCAGTAATATTATTTTTGACTGAAACTGAATGAATATTATCATGTGAATTGTTAAAACATGTTCTTAATTTACTGGTTTCTCCAGAACGTGTGAATTAGGATGTGGGCTACTTTAATTTGCAGAATCAGTTATTCATCATACCTTTTTGTTTCAGCTTCTTTTTTATTTATTAAGTTCTTGAACTGTCATTGCTGTTATATAGTGTATTACACCCACCCTGAGAAGCTTTCTTTCTTCTGTTTCTGCACTCTCCATCAATACAGTAGATTGCTAGTTGGTTGTTTTAATATTGTCTCTCCAGACTTTCTTTAGACTGTTCATTTTTATTGGCGATGCAGTGGTGTTATTCAGCACATTACCTTTCATTCCTCATTTAGGTCTGGTCCTGGTTTTCCATCTCTGATCATAGAGTTATTAGTTTTAACATTTAGTTCAATTAACATAAATGAAACACAGCTGTTACAGTGATCCCTCGCTATATCGCGCTTCGCCTTTCACGGCTTCACTCCATGGCGGATTTTATATGTAAGCATATTTAAATATATATCGCGGATTTTTTGCTGGTTCGCAGATTTCTGCGGACAATGGGTCTTTTAATTTCTGGTACATGCTTCCTCAGTTGGTTTGCCCAGTTGATTTCATACAAGGGACGCTATTGGCAGATGGCTGAGAAGCTAGACTATCTGTGATCCTGACGTATGGGGATTGAGCAGGGGGGCTGTTCGCACACCTAGACGATACGGACGCTCGTCTAAAAATGCTGAAAGATTATCTTCACGTTGCTATCTTTTGTGCAGCTGCTTCCTGAAACGACATGCTGCACAGTGCTTCGCATACTTAAAAGCTCGAAGGGCACGTATTGATTTTTGACTGAAAAACAAACTCTCTCTCTCTCTCCCTGCTCCTGACGGAGGGGGTGTGAGCTGCCGCCGCCTTCAGCTTTGTGCCGTGGTGCTTCACATACTTAAAAGCCAAACAGCACCATTGATTTGTTTGCTAGAGATTGTTTTCTCTATCTATGTGACATTCTGTGCTCCTGACACGCACTCCTTTGAAGAGGAAGATATGTATGCATTCTTTTAATTGTGAGACAGAATTGTCATCTCTGTCTTGTCATGGAGCACAGTTTAAACTTTTGAAAAAGAGACAAATGTTTGTTTGTAGTGTTTGAATAACGTTCCTGTCTCTCTACAACCTCCTGTGTTTCTGCGCAAATCTGTGACCCAAGCATGACAATATAAAAATAACCATATAAACATATGGTTTCTACTTCGCGGATTTTCTTATTTCGCGGGTGGCTCTGGAACGCAACCCCCGCGATGGAGGAGGGATTACTGTATTTCCTTTTGTAATATAATAAAAATGACCATCTGCTTTCTCTATTGTCAGTATGAATACTGATATTGACCTTCATTCTTATAGTACTGAAATAGATGCTTGTTAATGATGTTGATATGTAAACTTTCATTTTATAATAGAGCACTGTGGTATATGACAGAGCTACAAAGAATTTGGCCATCACATGGAACACCTCTCCTAAAGAACTGGCCTGACTGTTTATGCACAAGCATATGGGGACCTCCTTTATAAATGTTAAGAAGGTACAGCAGCTACCAGATACAAGAAGTTTATTGTCATATACACAGTAAAAACACATGCTAAAACCATGTAATAAAATTCTTGCTTTGCCTGCTCACCTTCATATACAATGGGGCAAAAAAGTATTTAGTCAGCCACCAATTGTGCAAGTTCTCCCACTTAAAAAGATGAGAGAGGCCTGTAATTTTCATCATAGGTATACCTCAATTATGAGAGACAAAATGAGAAAAAATATCCAGAAAATCAAATTGTCTGATTTTAAAGAATTTATTTGCAAATTATGGTGGAAAATAAGTATTTGGTCACCTACAAACAAGCAAGATTTCCGACTCTCACAGTCCTGTAACTTCTTCTGTAAGAGGCTCCTCTGTCCTCCACTCGTTACCTGTATTAATGGCACGTTTGAACTCGTTATCAATATAAAAGACACCTATCCACAACCTCAAACAGTCACACTCCAAACTTCACTATGGCCAAGACCAAAGAGCTGTCAAAGGACACCAGAAACAAAATTGTAGACCTGCACCAGGCTGGGAAGACTGAATCTGCAACAGGTAAGCACCTTGGTGTGAAGAAATCAACTGTGGGAGCAATTATTAGAAAATGGAAGACATGCAAGACCACTGATAATCTCCCTCGATCTGGGGCTCCACGCAAGATCTGACCCCGTGGGTTCAAAAGGATCACAAGAACGGTGAGCAAAAATCCCAGAACCACACGGGGGGGGACCTAGTGAATGACCTGCAGAGAGCTGGGACCAAAGTAACAAAGGCTACCATCAATAACACACTACACCGCCAGGGGCTCAAATCCTGCAGTGCCAGACGTGTCCCCCTTCTTAAGCCAGTACATGTGCAGGCCCGTCTGAAGTTTGCTAGAGAGCATTTGAATGATCCAGAAGAGGATTGGGAGAATGTCATATGGGCAGATGAAACCAAAATAGATAGATAGATAATAGAACTTTTTGGTAAAAACTCTACTCATCGTGTTTGGAGGAGAAAGATGCTGAGTTGCATCCAAAGAACACCATACCTACTGTAAAGCATGGGGGTGGAAACATCATGCTTTGGGGCTGTTTTTCTGCAAAGGGACCAGGACGACTGATCCGTGTAAAGAAAAGAATGAATGGGGCCATGTATTCCATCAGCAAGGGCATTGAAGATGAAACGTGGCTGGGTCTTTCAGCATGACAATGATCCCAAACACACCGCCCGGGTAACGAAGGAGTGGCTTCGTAAGAAGCATTTCAAGGTCCTGGAGTGGCCTAGCCAGTCTCCAGATCTCAACCCCGTAGAAAATCTTTGGAGGGAGTTGAAAGTCCATGTTGCCCAGCGACAGCCCCAAAACATCACTGCTCTAGAGGAGATCTGCATGGAGGAATGGGCCAAAATACCAGCAACAGTGTGTGAAAACCTTGTGAAGACTTACAGAAAACGTTTGACCTCTGTCATTGCCAACAAAGGGTATGTAACAAAGTATTGAGATGAACTTTTGTTATTGACCAAATACTTTTTTCCCCATAATTTGCAAATAAATTCTTCAAAAATCAGACAATGTGATTTTCTGGATTTTTTTTCTCATTTTGTCTCTCGTAGTTGAGGTATACCTATGATGAAAATGACAGGCCTCTCTCATCTTTTTAAGTGGGAGAACTTGCACAATTGGTGGCTGACTAAATACTTTTTTGCCCCACTGTACAAAGAGAGAAAGACAAAAGTATAAAAACAAATAGCAATTACAAGATTACAAAATAAGGTGCTCAGTGCCTGATGACATACCGCAGCAGTCAGTACCATTTATGAGGCTACCAGCAAGCCCGCGATTCTCGAAAGAATCGCAAATCCAAGAATGGCAATCGCTTTCTGTTCCCTCCGATACTTGGAGGGATGAAATATCAAGGAGGGTGGGTGCGTCCTGGGAAAGTTCATTTAATTAAATAAACATTTGTACTAAAGCGGTTTGTTTTTGGAGCTGTACAACACTTTCGTTTATTGTTTTTATCCACGCAGTCTCTTTTTTGTTTTTCTATGGCTGTGTCGTCAGCGAGAAGTCGTTTGCTGACGGTGGCGGATTCGCATGCTGAAGTGACCATGGCGGCAGATCCGGTGCAGTGGTGTGGGCGGTCGCGTTCAGGCGGCTGTACAGCCTGGCGTGCACACTTTACCTCAGGTTTAGTTCACAGGTCGTAGCCATGGTAAAGTTTTCATTTAATTAAATAAACATATTTGTACTAAAGCGGTTTCTTTGTGTGGGCGCCTTCGTTCATTGTTTTTATCCATATGGGCTCGTATTTGTATTACTAATCGTTGAGCTCCTTCCAGTTGGAGCCGTGACTCCTTTGCCTCTGCTGTGTCAGAAGCGCGTTGTGGGCGCGTTCGTTCATTGTGTTTATCCATACGGGCTCGTTTGGTATTTCTGTTAGTTGAGCTCTTTCATTGTGGAGCCGTGACGTCTTTGCTTCTGGTGTGTCTGAAGCGCGTCGTAGGAGCCTCCATGTATTGTTTTTATCCATGCAGTCTCGTCTTTGTTGTTCTGTGGCTGTGTCGTTAGGTAGAAGTCGTTTACTGTTAGGAAGCATACTCCAACTTACACACACTGACTGCTGGCACAGTGGATTAGAGCGTGTAGTTTACAGGTCGTGGTGTTTGGGCGCCACGCACTGACTCTGGGAACTACGGGCTCGGTTTTGTATTACAAATCGTTGAGCTCTTTCCATTTGGAGCTGTGACTCCTTTGCCTCTGCTGACACCGACAGCTGGCACAGTGGATTAGAGCAAGTTTAGTTTACAGGTTGTGTTGTAACTTTTAGCATTGTTGAGGAGTCTGATTGCTTATGGAAAAAAACTGTGTCAGTCTTGTGGTGCGTGATTTCACACTCCTGTAGCACCTCCCTGAGGGAAGCAACGTGAAAAACGTGTGTTGAGGATTAGTATTGTCTTTAATTATGTTGCACGCCCTCCTGATGACCTTACTAGTGTAGATGTCCTGGAGGGAGGAGAAGGTTGCTCCAGAGATGTGCTGTGCAGTTTTAATTACACGTTGGAGTGCCTTCTTTTCCTGCAAGTAGCAGTTACAATGCCATACAAAAATAGAGCAGGTGATAACACTCTCTATTGTACCCCTGTAGAAATTGGTGAGAATTTTGGTTGGCATGCCAAATTTCTTCAACTTCCTCAGTAAGAACAGTCTTTTGTGTGCTTGGTTAATGAGGTGTTGTGTATTGTAAAACCAAGTCAGGTCCTTGCTGATGTGGGTTCCAAGGAATTTGAAGATTTTACTCTCTCCACCTCAGCTTCACCGATGTAAATGGGAGTGTGCTGCAGCTTCCTCTTCCTTGGGTCGATATTCATCTCCTTGGTTTTATCTGTATTCAGGGAGAGGTTGTTTTCCTGACACCAGGCCAAGAGTCCTGCCACCTCTGTCCTATATTCTGTCCTATACATTTATTGCTCCATAATTATTAGTGTTAATCAGGAAAATCCTACAAAAAAATCATCAGTTAATAAACACGTTTTTCTACCATAGACATACACATATTGCATTGTGGAGTTAAAGCAGTTCACAGCATAGTGTGTCGAATGCTAAAGCATATGTAATGACAGACTGTGAAAGAAAACATTCTGAAGAAAACCCATTTTGCAGTTCTGCTTTAAATTTACCCAGTGAGTCATATTCTAAAGCAAAATTAAATACAGAAAGTATGAAGCTTCACACATTAAGAGTTTGGATTTGTGCTGGCTAAGAAAAAAAGATGGACTTAATTACCCCAAATGCGTTCTTTGTCAGGAAATTCTGTAAAACGAAATGTCTAAAGATGTCGAAATTGAAAAGACAGCTAGATAAAAAGCATCCAGCTGATGTTGGGAAACGTGTTGACATTTTCCAAAGGAAAGCAGCACTGCTTATGAAACAAGCAAGTACTTTTAAACAGCAAGCAACGGTTTCAGACAGGGCACCTAAGGTGTCTTTTCTGGCACCGTATCACATCGCCTGTGTGAAGAAAGCTCACACAGTTGGAGAAGATCTGATATTACCGGTGATCCCAGACATAGCTCAGAATTGCTGCCCCTTTGTCAGACAAGAGTGTGTGTAGATGGATATTTGATGTGGCTGAGGATGCAACGGACCAGAACAGACTGGAACAGGTAAAGAATGACCCTTGGTTTGCGTTGCAGTTGGATGAAAGCACAGACGTACTGTAGCTAAAGCAGCACAGCTTATTGTCTGATTTATTAGAGATGGAATATTTGTTGGGGTACTTCTATTCTGCAAAGAAATTCAGGGGAAAGACAACAGGTCAGGACATTTTTCAAATCTTGGACACGTTCATGCAGGCAAATTAATAGACTGGTCTTATTGCACAGGTGTCTGTACAGATGGCACCGCTGCCATGACAGGCAAGCATAGTGCAGTCATCACGTAAATAAAGGCCAATGCTTCATTGCATGCTTCACAGAGAAGCACTTCTCACTAAAAAAAATTGTGGATGAAGATGTTGTTAAAGTTGCAAATGGTATCAAAGCACATCTCCTTAAACATAGGCGGTTTGCAAAAACTATGCTGTGACAAGGGTCCCAGTTTTGAAAGCCTTCTACTGCATTCTGAAGTCCGGTGGCTGTCTCGTGGGGCAGTTTCAACAACACACATTTCAACTTTTAAATAGCTTGAATCAGAGCATGCAGGGCAATGATCACAGCATACTTAATATGTAAGATAAAGTTCGTACATTTATACAAAAAATCTGACTTTGGGGGGGAAAAGCTTAATGAAGGAAACACTGTAATGTTACCACTCCTTCACCAGGAGTTTGGATCGTCCAGTACGCCTGCAGACATAGTCCTGCCTATAATATTGTCATATCTGACACACCTGAAGGAATACTTCAGTAACTACTTCCCAGAGCTGGACAATCTGCATTTATTTTTTTATTTATTTTTTATTAATTTTATTGTAATCATTCCGTACAAATAGATCAATTTTTACAAAAAATAGGATTGAAAAGCAAATCAAACCCCACCCCTGAGAAGGAGAGCATAGCCAAAGTAGTAGGTAGTAGGTCTGCATAGAAGTTTATTATAGACATGTGGGATAGATCATTTTTTGGATAGTAGGGGTCCTTAGCCTAAGGTTGAAAAATGTTGGGAATCCCTACTCTAGACTACTATTTTTATTCTTTTTGACCACAGTTCAGCTTTTGACACCATCTGTCACACAATGGAATGTTTTTAATCTTTTGGCAGTCTGGCATTGCTAATTCAAGGTTTCAGTCATAACTTCACTAATAGATTTTAGTTTATTAAACTAAAAAACTGCAGTCCTTACCATTCACTTGTTACACATGATGTGCATTATATATCAGGACTAGAATAGCTTTACTTGCTTATTTTCTCTCTCTTAGTTCAAATATGCGTCACCATGGCTTTTTTGTTTAATTTCATGGTGAAAATATTCACTTTTATCTTTTTACCAAACCATCTGAAGTTTGCCCTCCTTTCTCACTTACTAGTTGTCTCCATGGTTTTGAAAAATGGGTGAGTTAACCTTCTGAATCTTAGTAGTGGCAAGTCTGAAATTTTACTTATAGGTTCACACTCTCCCCTTTCAATAATTTTGGAAGCCTCAACATATGGCATTTCTATTCAGTACACTCTTCAAGTGAATCTTATATCCCATGTATCACATCCATATAATCTAAAGAATTTATTCCTTTGCTGACCTACTTTATAGTTCAGACTCTGAATCAGCACTTGTCCCCTCAGGGTTAGATTACTGGAACACATTTGTCTTGTATCCCTCCAAAACTAAACAAGCTACAATTGATCCTAAATTCTGATGCACACTTAATATTTAAACAGTGGTACCTTACTATGAGAGGTGTTTTCTGAAAAAAGGAAATTAAATTTAAAAATTATAAAATGAAAATGAAGTCTCTCTTGTCATATGTTAGAATTGTCAGTGTATAACCAAAAGAAAAGAAAAAAAGGATTTACATTTTTTACTAAATGCAGGTATTTGCTTAAGATTCCCATTAAAAAAAAAAAAAAAAACACTATATAAAACCCTTAAATAGATCTAGCAAATTTGTTCAGCAAAATATTTGGATTCTTTTCAGTCAAAGCCATAACTAAGTCTTAAAAAAAAAAAAAAAACCTGGGTAATGTATTTGTTACTGTATGAAAATTACAACTATAAACTTCAAAGGTAAATGTAATTCCTCTGTATTAACTCTGGTCCTATATCACTAATTCCATCAGTGATTCAAAACACACAACATGTAATTGTTTATGACTTTATAGATTCAATTTTAAAGAAACTGATCCAATTTAAGAAATGGGTCCTCTGTTAATTTAAGGGCTGTTTTGTTAATTTTACAGTTCACAGCAACTTTTGTGACGCCAACTACAAATTAAAAATTCTTTTTCTCTTGGTACATGTCTCATGCAGAACAGAGTAATACTAATACATTTTTCATCCTTCAAAAACTTTTAAATTCTAGCCCTAATTTCTTGCAGAACATTAACAAAAAAGACAAAAGATTCACCCTTCTTTGTAGGAGATTTATTTTGATGTAGTTTATACCAGCTGAAGTATTTTCTAAGTACTTCTTTGAAGATCAGTAATGACAAACAACAGTCAATAAGGAGAAAATGGCCCTCATCCACATTATCTGCAAAGGAAAAAAAAAAAAAAAAAGACCCTCAGTGAATGAGTGCAACAAAACTTGTACATTTACCAGTACAATGAATATAGTATGAGGCTATGATATAAGCACACATTAATTAGAAATGGTACAACTACTAAATAACTCCAAGAAAATATACTTATCCATTTTTGTAAATATTTTATTCCATTCAGAATTCGTGACAAGTAAAAGTCTATCCTGTCTGCACTGACAGAGAGAAAGAAATTAACTCTGAATACAATACCAATATATAGTAAGATGTATTCAAGCACGCCCCTAAACACACACCTTCCCAATTTTGCTATGACAGTTTATCAAATATATACCTTTTTGAACATGGTAGAAACTAGAGCCTCTTGTGAAAACCTATGCAAGCAAAGGGTAATATTCATACTACACAGAGACACTGATGGGCTTGGAATAAAACCTATATCCCAAAAGCTGAAAGGAGCAGTGCAAAAAAAAATATGCACATAGTCTGCAAGTTTTTTTGAACATTATTAAAAAGAAGATTCTGATGACACACAAAAAAATTATATAACAGACACTTGATGGAATTAAGGACTTATGAGGATATTCTATCTTTACAATGCAAAGTGACCTGACATATGTAATAACCATTTCCAAAGCAATAATTTCCACACCAGTAGGTTTGGAAATGTAGAAAAGACTAGTTACATATGATGATAAACACAAATGACATATAACTCATTAAAATTAAACAAAAATGGAAAATTATATATAAATCACACATTTTCCACGACCATACTTCAACAAACACTAAAAATAAATGATTAGCTAAAAGTAAAAAATGTGGAAGTTTTGTAAGTGCAGTAGGGAGAACACATACATTCAAGTTTAAAATACTTACAAAGCAGCAGCCCCGGAAATGATCTCAATGAGCTCCTTGGTGATAACAGCTTGACGAGTACGGTTGAATGTCAGTGTCAGCTTGTCAATCATTTCAGCTAAATAGAGAGTGGTTAAAACAATTATTAAAAAATAGATGAGCTATAAGAAATGTCTTTTTTTCTCATTCCGTTTTAATAAATATTAAAATTTTAATTTTACTTTTTCAATACTGGCTACACAAAAATGCTATGTGATAAAAAACAGATCACTAAAACCTTAAAGGTAATTGGATTATGTTCTTTTAAGGAATAAACTATACATGACAAAATATTATGCTTTTGTAGATCTTACATGCATTCTTGCTGGCATTGTCCATAGCAGTCATTCTGGCACTCTGTTCACTGGTGGTTGACTCCTTCAGGCTCAAGTAAATAATATTAACCAGAGTGAACTCCTGGTAATTTCTTAACACATCTGCATCAATATCATCATAAACGCCTATACTTTCTATTTAAACAAAAAAAAAAATAACAATACATATTAAACTTTCATCAGGAAGCTGTACCAGACAAAGCAATGCTCACAAAACAAAAGTTTTAAATGTAAACGAATAATATTTTCTAATTTTGTCATAAGGCATTTGTTGTCAGTATTGTAGGATAATAAAAGACCTATTCAATTTCCATCTTAATCTATGCTACAGTTAAAAAAAGTTCTTGTTACATCAATTTCACAATAGCCATGTTATTGTAACATAAAAGATATAATTTTATTTCAAGCCCTTATGATTATTTCATATACTGCATGATCCCAAGGAGGCAAAACACAAACAATTGTTTATTACACAATTAAAATAAACATGATAACTGGAGAACAAAGTACAAAATAAAGAGAAACATGTCACATGTTTTTAACTCCCTTGTATTCAGTAGTGAGGCTTGCCCACACAATAGTTCTACACATAAGTACAGTGGAATCTCGAGTCACGAACGTCTCGAACCATGTACAAATTGGGTTACGATCTAAAAGTTCGCCAAATTTTTGCATCTGTTCATGACCACATACTCAGGTGACGAACAAGCTGTTCAGTCTCTCCCTGTGCAGCGAGAGAGAGAGAGAGAGCCCAAGCAGGGGTGTTTTGGCCGACACTAGGTGGGGGAGAAGGAAGCGGTCGCTCCAGCTCAGCGATCAAGGAGCTGAAGTGACCAGAAGAAGTAAGTAAACATTTAGTTTACTGTTACACTGTGCATTCTATGGTATAATTAACCATTTTTGTGCTTAAAAATCTTTAAAAAAATACATATTTGCATACAGCTTGTACGGTCCGGAATGGATTAATTGTATTTACATACAATCCTATGGGGAAAACTACTTCGGGTCACGACCAAATTGGGTTGTGACCAGAGTTTTGGAACGAATTACGGTCGTGACCCAAGGTTCCACTGTACTCGCCTTTTGCCTTTCTCACTCCTCCCAGCTATGCATTCAAACCATTCTACTCCTTACTCTACACTTAACTGGTGTCAGGCAAGATGCAGCCTTTTAAACTCACCTAGTGGCTACTCCAGGGTAACTTAGTAATATTTCTAGGTTAAGTAGACGACATATGGAGTATTCTACTCCTAGATAAATTGAAACTTACTTTAACAAAAAAAAACAAAAAAAAAAACAAAAACTTGTAACTGATTAATGTAATTAAAATAATAAGTAAGACAATTAACACAGGAGCACCTATTATCCTTTGTAGGGCTGGGTATCAGCACTGATGTCCTGATTCGATTCGATTCCGATTCACAATGCCCTGATTTGATATAGATTTTATCTTGACTGAATTAGCATACACTGATATATATGAAGTTATGGCTTTTTTTTTTAGAAATCATTTAACCATGCACAGAGAACATTAATATAATGTGACAAATTTGAGTAACATTTTATTTGAAGGATGTCTACACAGTGACTTGCATAGGGATATGCATTAGCATGGAATGACATTTAAGAAGAAATATTTGATTAGTAACGAACAGTTATCAGTATTTGGAAGATGTAGAACAAAATATCATTGTTGTTTTTAAAAACATAAACCTTTTTCACCGCACTGCACTCATTCAAAATTCACCATAATTTAACTATCATATGTATTGCCATCAGAGTCCACACATATTATGGGGGACTCCTTGTTTTAATGTAATGCAATGGCATCTACTTTATAAAATATCTATATTATCTTGCAAATAATAGTATAAAATAATCAAATATTGCTTCTTAAATAATAAACGTTATTCAATAACCTATTCAGGTGTTATGAATCTCCACGTAGACACCCTTCAACTAAACTGTTAGCCAAATTTATTCCCTTATTGAACATTTACAATAAGCATGAATTAGTCGAAATTAAAGATACAATGGGAAGACTCACCTTTCTATAATTCTACAAGTTACACATATCTTAAATTACTCACTTATAGTAGTCACGTTCCCAACATTCCTCAAACAAAAAGGAAGCATTTTAAAAAGAGGATCTAGTTGATGCTTGAGGGCAGAACTGAATTAATGGAACATAAAAGAAAAAGAACCAGCCATTGTGACTTATAACGCCACTTCAGGTTGGCTACTTTGACCACATGCTCACACTTTTATATCGCAAACTCTGAAAACTCCAACAATTGCCCACTTGTTTTGCCAGGTGAGGCATATTGTAGGGTATCTTATCTTTACAGATAAAAGTGCTATACGTTCTGTTAATATTTGGGCAATTTAAACAGAAGCTTGGAGCTAAACGGCATCACCAGTGCAGACTGTTTAGGCCCTACTTGTTTGGATGTTGACAGAGACAAACTTTCTAGCTGACGGTGGTATAATTGATTTTTCAAATTTTTTGCGATACAACAATACTGAACTTCTGAGATGCACAACTTAAATATGCATATATGGCTTTGCTTTTATCCAGTTTTTCTTTACCAACACATCATTTTACGTAGTTAATCCAAACATCTGATTGTCCAAAATGCTGATTTCAGTCAAAGAAGGCCTATCATTTTATGCAAAGTAGTAAAGTGCTTTTTCCATAGAAAGCCTTAACAGGCACATTAGTGTCATCTACTGGACCGGACACCAAAAACGAAGATAAGCAAAAATCTATGCATAGTAACTGAACAGAATAGAGATTCAGGAGATTGAACCTGAAACTTTAAGAATTGTTTAAATCTTAAATAATTAAAAGAAAAATATCAATATTTTTACCCAGGCCTAATACTTTGAAACATTTTTTAACAACCAGCTACTCAAACAGATTTCATCTCAGGTACTCACCTCTCTTTAATTCACTGCTCTGCTGCTGAACAAATACTTCCTCTCCTATCTCCCCATTTGCAAAGACTTACTACCCAATCTGCATGTGCACAATGCCTGTCCAATCCTTGTACACATGCGCATGTGGTAAAGTGAGGCAGTGGCTGATTGGCATCTTTTAGATAAATAATCGCCACATTTGCGTCTTTGTGTGTGTTGGGTGGGGGTCGGGTGTTAGTGTGGCGAGAGAGGTTCCCGTGCAGGAACAGACTGCCCTGCATGGACTCGAGAGAGAGAAGGCAGGCAGCTGGGAAGTGAACCCCTTTAGAAGAGCGTGGCTGACGCTTGGGGTAGGCTGAAATGGGTCACTCTAGCTGAGCAGCAACAAGGAGCAGGATTGATTGGGAGTTTACACGGCTTGCTACAGAAGACTGGGAGGTCAGCAGGGGTCGATGAGGCTTGGGAGGAGAGCTCCAACATGAATGCCATGGCTGCTGGGGACCCAAGCCTAGGTCCAGAGAGGGAACCTTACCTTAGGCCATGGGACGCCAGGGACCCAGACCTGTGGAAGGTCAGCTGGGTGACTCCTCTGCTGCAAGGCCCATAGTAGATAAGCAGGGGAACCGCCAGTAAAAAGGATACATGCACACGGTTTTTAGAAAAGCACAGTTTCTTGCCTGAATTATATGTTTTATGGGATTTATTTATTCTGGTTTTAACCTCCACCTCACCTTTGTTTTTATGGATTATTTATTTATTTACTGAACTCTTTTGAAGACTTGTGATTTTTGAACTGGTTTTAATAAAAGCACTTGAGCACTCTTCACCACCCCCTTGCTTCATGTGTGTTTTTTCCTCATCTGACATCTTGGTTACGGTATCGATGGTGTTGGGTTCAAGAGGGGCCCGGTGGGACCCAGCAGCATGGAGGCAACCCGCACTGTCACAGTGCAGAACTTTTACTGTTACAGCACTGCCCAGCCCGATCTGCACTTATTTTACGAGTACCCATCCGATTTGTCTCATGCATGTGCTGCTCTCTGCTTACTAAAAATTACTTTTACAACACTGCCCAATTTGTACTGAACACGTGTACTGTTTTACGACACGCATCACTCGCCAAGTTTGAACTGTACTTGTAGTGCTCCAGAAATTTGTATTTCTGTTCATCTTCGTCTGTAACTGGACTTGATCATTTCTTACTGGAAAAGATAGGAACGTCTTGAAAGAATATTTGTCATCTGAAAAATGTAATTTCAGTCAAACCAAGAGGGAGTGAAATGAAATGTGATGTGTGTCTGAACTTCTCTATTTTTTACTTTGTGACATACATCTTTTTGTAAGTGCATCGTATTGATAAAGAAGGCTATAAGGATTTTCATTTTCAGTTGCAACATGACCTTTGTAATCCCATAGTTTAAAGGTACAAGTCATAGTATTTTCTGTATAAGTGTTAACTGATTAATAGGTGTCATTTTTTGTAACATCCAATTAGCATGTGCTGGTATGTTTTTCTAACATTTGCCCATAACTTTTATCCGTAAGTTAAGCAACAAAATGTAATCTAGGGGTCGAATTAGGATTGTACGTCTGACACTAGACTAGTGTGGTGTGTGTCTGGTGTTCCACAACGACAGGGCTGGGTACTTGCTGTTGTGACATGTCATTAGTTTATCGATTAAGCTGTTGGTTTAGGAGGAGTACATACTGTACACATAAAATTCAACAGGAGAGGGATAATGCGGCTTTTATACATTATATATATAGTGATATAGATATACATAGAGATATATATATATATATATATATATATATATATATACACAGTAATCCCTCGCTATATCGCGCTTCGCCTTTCGCGGCTTCACTCCATCGCGGATTTTATATGTAAGCATATTTAAATATATATCGCGGATTTTTCGCTGCTTCGCGGGTTTCTGCGGACAATGGGTCTTTTAATTTCTGGTACATGCTTCCTCAGTTGGTTTGCCCAGTTGATTTCATACAAGGGACGCTATTGGCAGATGGCTGAGAAGCTACCCAACTTACTTTTCTCTTTCTCTTGCGCTGACTTTCTCTGATCCTGACGTAGGGGGATTGAGCAGGGGGGCTGTTTGCACACCTAGACGATACGGACGCTCGTCTAAAAATGCTGAAAGATTATCTTCACGTTGTGATCTTTTGTGCAGCTGCTTCGTGAAACGACATGCTGCACCGAGCTTCGCATACTTAAAAGCTCGAAGGGCACGTATTGATTTTTGATTGAAAAACAAACTCTGTCTCACTTTGTCTGCTCCTGACGGAGGGGGTGTGAGCTGCCGCCTTCAACAGCTTTGTGCCGGCGGTGCTTCACATACTTAAAAGAAAAACAGCCCTATTGATCTGTTTGCTTTTCTCTATCTCTGTGACATGATCTGCTCCTGACACGCACTCCTTTGAAGAGGAAGATATGTTTGCATTCTTTTAATTGTGAGACGGAACTGTCATCTCTGTCTTGTCATGGAGCACAGTTTAAACTTTTGAAAAAGAGACAAATGTTTGTTTGCAGTGTTTGAATAACGTTCCTGTCTCTCTACAACCTCCTGTGTTTCTGCGCAAATCTGTGACCCAAGCATGATAATATAAAAATAACCATATAAACATATGGTTTCTACTTCGCGGATTTTCTTATTTCGCGGGTGGCTCTGGAACGCAACCCCCGCGATGGAGGAGGGATTACTGTACATATATATATATATATATATATATATATATAGTCTTTAAATATTCTCACTATGGTCAACTAATGTAGAAATGAAATGAAAATACAGTACTATCAGTTGTAATTCGGCAAGCGCAGTTCAAACTGGGCAATACCATAAAGTGGGAACGTTTGTTTTTTTTTTTCCCTCTTCTTTAAGTGCAAGCGGTGTGTATAACATCAGCTCAGCAATGACATCATGACATACATAGTAAATTGCCTAATCTGTTTTACACATGTGTGAACAAGTTGCAGCATGTAGACTTTCAATATGCATGCACACACAAATCGGCCACTGCCAAGACTCACCACTCACGCTGAACTGTTGCACTCTGAGTAATATTCTTAAAGGGATAGGCTAACTTATTTAGTTCACACCCAAGTCCTTACACAAAGGCATTAACTTTAAGACACTAACAGAAAGACCCAATCACATTTCTCGATTCCTTTAGGATGCACATATTGTGTATTTATTAAATGTGTTTTGCACATTTTCCTTTAATTTTCACTAAAAAATATTCATACTGGCACAAAAGCTTCATTCAGTATGCTGGATTAATAAATACATTACTCACTGAAGTACACTGTAAAGAAAACTAAATTTTTATGCATTTCTGACACAAAGACAATAAAAACCAACCCACTATAGATGGTCAAAATATAAGAATTGTTGTTGCTTCAGATGAACAGTTATGCATTATGCATTTATTACTACAAGGTTACCAACAACAAAATAAAGCAACACTAAGAAAAACTGTTGCATTACACTACAAATGCAAGCCCTCGCTCCAGTTTCACTTACCTGAATTTGATACGGTATCCAAAGAGAACACGGGTTTTTCCTCAGTCTTATAAGAGATAACAGATCTATATCAAATCAAAACAAAAATTTAAATAAATTAGAAATTACTTTTTACTTCATTATAATACAAAATGAAGCATTTATGCAAATTAAAAGCCCTTGCATCTTTCTTACCTGAATCTGTTGAAAATGACAGAACCTTGGTCAAATTCATATCCTGAATTAAGCAGTTCAGTGGCAATGACTGAAGCATCTCCAAATGTAGGTGGTTTACGTCCTACTTCCTTAAAATTTAAAAGGAAGTGCTTGCCATGTGTCCTTAAGTAAAAATTAGAAAGCAAATAAATTGAGTTTTCCACTATAATTAATAGTATTTACTTATTCTAATCATTAATAGTATTTAGTTTTTCTACAGGTTTTCCACAGTGCCTTCTACAGTGCAAAACATCTAGTTATTTTGCTTTGTAATTCTGGATTTCGAATGGTGCTTAATGGAGGGAAAAAAATCATTTTAGCTTAAGGCAACAGTGTAACAAAATATGTAAAAAGTAAAGGGATCGGAATACTTTCTGAATCCACTGTATTTAGGCAAGTAATTCAGAATAAAGATGAAAATATGAGTAAAGAAAAAGTACAGTGTGTCAACTTTTATTTATTTGTTTATATATGTTATTATTTAAAAATACCGGTTCTATTAAATTTCCAAGATTTCACGCAAATAGGGATAAATTAAAGGGTGTAGCAATTTTGTATTATAAAACTTAGTGTCTGGCCATAATTGCTTTTTATAAAAATAATCGTGAAGTGCGTGAACAGTTCCACTTAAATCATGACACTGACTTAGTCAGTCTAAGACTTTATAGTCCCATTGTGACAAAAAATGAATCCTTTGGTTTAAATGAAAATATATTTTGGGTCAGCTTCCAGCGGAATAATTTTCTTATACATTGCAGTAATGAAGTTGCAAAAATTAAGTATGTCACCAACTAACTTAGGGTTGAAACAGCAGCACAATGGGAAATGCTACTGTCTTACACATCTAGTCTCTGAGGTTCAAATCTCTCACCCAGCTGCTATTTGTGTAGTGTCAGAGTATTCTCCCCACATCTGTCTGTGTTCTTCATCTTTTTCTGGTTTTCCTTCCACATCCAAAAGCTGTGTGTGTGTGAGTGAGAAACACCAGACCCAATAATACACACGAGCTGAAAAAGCATTCAAAGCATCCTGGGCATCTATAACACCTTAGCAGTGCCACAGGCTGATCGTCTCCATGCCACGCCGCATTGATGTAATAATTCATGCAAAAGGAGCCCTGACCAAGTATTGAGTGCGTACATGGACATACTTTTCAGTAGGCCAACATTTCTGTATTAAAAATAATTTTTTTATTGGTCTTATGTAATATTCTAATTTTCTAAGATACTGAATTGAGTTTTCATTACCTGTAGGCCATAATCAGCAAAGTGAAAAGAAATAAATACTTGAAATATATCACTCTGTGTGTAATGAATCTATATGAGTTTCACTTTTTGAACTGAATTACTGAAATAAATTAACTTTTCAATGATATTCTAATTTATTGAGAAGCACCTCTATATATACAGTGGGAAAAGAAAAGAATCAAAAAAATAAAAAAAATCACCCAGTCAATAGCAGTTCAATGGTAGGAAATAAATCATTGATCTGTAGGTGTGCCAATTTTTTAACTAAGTAGCATAATATCGAAATATTTTATTACTTTATTTAAATAGAAGGACTGGGATAAAGACCTGGGGCCTCATGTATGAATGATGCGTATGCGCAAAAATGTTGTGCACACCCATTTCCACACAAACTTTGAGATGTATAAAAACTAAACTTGGCATAAAGCCATGCACATTTTCATGGCAGCCTCCACTCTTGCATACACAAGTTTCTGCTTGGTTTTGCAAACTGGCGGCACCCAGCATCAAATCTGTGGTACTGTTTCCGGGTGGTCTCCCTTTTCTCGTATTCAAATCAATGATGCAGGATTTATCAAATATATCGAAAATAACTGCGTATCATTTACAAATTTAAGGCACTTCATATCATTCTGTAACAATATAATGGTGCAAACAATGGCCAGACTACTCCAAATACCACAGCTGCTATGTGGATAGCGCTTTGAGTACTGAGAAAAGCGCTATATAAATGTAATGAATTATTATTATTATTATTATTATCATCATTGTTACTCTCAGATACAATGGTGCACTGTGTGAAGAATCACAGCTGTACAGCATTTATAACGCATGCTGCCTTAGGAAACCACAAGCATCTACATGAATTCCACTCAGCCATGCGCACAGTCTGTTTGAACTTCTACCATCTGGCAAACCCTTTAGAGCTTTTCCTGCATGGACCTCGAGGCTCAGAAACCGTTTCATCCCAAGAGCTATAAACGCACTCAAATCAGTCCATCAAGTGCTCCTGGTAGAACTGTTTGTACTTATAATTACAATTACCACCCTCTAAACTTGCACTACAACTGTTAATATTGCACAACCTGAGCCACTTTATGAACCATTTGCACTATATGTACATGTATATTGTACTTATGCTTTCATACTACATATTTTTCATTGTTTTTTATCGTATTATTGTTGTTATATCATTTTATAGGAAAATAAGTTTATGAAGGATTTGTCTATTGAATCTCATTGTACCATACAATAACAATAAAGGAATTTGGTTCAATTACAGATGATGATGACTGGCTTCTAAATTGATTTAGATTTCCAAGAGCTATCCTCTTGGCGCTCTCTGCTGTTAGAATGTATACTTGATGTCATTTTTATGATGAAATGCATTAAAATATGTATTTTACATTTTACAGACAAATTGTTAACTTTATTCGAATAATATATATTGTTAATAATTAAACACGGAGTCACGGCGGTGCGACAGTAGCGATGAGCTAGCACCCTGTCCAGAGATTGTTCCTGCTTTGCACTGTATGCTTGCTGGGACTGGCGCTAGCCCTGGATGGAAAGATGAACTAGGGGTGGGCGGTATGACCAAAATCCTATATCACTGTATTTTTCTAAATTATCCCAGTTTCACGGTATTCGACGGTATTTTTTTCCCCATGCATGAGTGGATGTTAACCACATTTTCCACTGCAATTACTGGCTAAGAATAACCTATTCCACTCTCAAGAGTATTGTACACTGTACAAAAAAAACATTTTAATGTGCACACAGTTATTAATACAGTTTTGCATTGCCCCATAAAGTGATAGTTTTCAAGGGGGTGGCACTAATGGAGAAGGTATCACATTGCATGTCAAAATATAGAACCTTTTTATTGAACAAATTTTGCAAAAACAAACTATAATTTTGAC
Organism: Erpetoichthys calabaricus; assembly: GCF_900747795.2. Classification (NCBI taxonomy): domain Eukaryota; kingdom Metazoa; phylum Chordata; class Cladistia; order Polypteriformes; family Polypteridae; genus Erpetoichthys; species Erpetoichthys calabaricus. The sequence goes on from NC_041394.2 coordinate 251,920,963, forward strand.
AACATATTTTCAACCATACAAAGAGGCATTTAGACTTAGTAAAATATCCAGAAGTGCTTGTCAAAAATTGTATTGCACCGAATATGTCTTAGAAAAGGAATAAATAGTAAATATTTTTTGTAAACCAACTACACTTTCTGTTAATGTTAACAATCTCTGTCCACTGACACGTTAAAGTGACTTTTTAAACAACTTTATCATCATTAAACTGCATAATATTTAAACTAATAATAACAATAAAATAAATAATAGTGTTATTACTGATAGTTGCACTATTACTTCAAGACTTCAAGCCCAGGTGCATTACACAGTATTCACCAAATTAAAATAAAATAAGTGCAACTTGGTGATGACATCTTTACCAACTGAACCATCATTTAGGCAAACTGCATTAATATGGACCTTGCTTCAAGCTAAGCTATACTGGGAAGAAAAAAACAAACTATATGTCGAGAACAAAGTCAACATTTCCACTTTATTCTCGCCGTTTATGTTGAGATTAAAGTCTACATTTCCACTTTATTCTCATAGTTTACTTGATAATTAAAGTAGAATGTCGTAAACTAAACTTCTTCCTAAAATCAATGTTTAATCAATTACTTAATTTACCCAGTCATAAATTAATGCCGCACATTAAATGCTTTGTGTTACATTCCCCGACCCAGTGGTTAATCACTACACTTCTTAAACTGACTTCCTCCACACTAAGATACGACAGCGATCACCATACAGAATCCATTCACTTCATGATATTCCTGCTTTCTGAAAATTTTGAATGCTAAGATAAATACTTGAAATCATTTTCATGATGAAATGCATTAAAGCAGCTATTACACATGCACGGTAGTGAGGCAGTAGTGCTGCTCCCTCGCAGTAAGGGGTCCCCAGGTGTATGTTCAGTGTAGAGAACTTTATGGCAGGTGTGACGAGGCTCCAAAAAACTGGATGTATGAATAGCTATCGAACAGGTTTAACTTAAATATTGTGTAAATGTTGGGTTTGTGATCTGCTGGTCGGAGACACGAACACAGAATTCAATGCATGTTCTTCTGAGCGGGCTATCTTTATTGCATGCATGCTGTCTCTATCTGACGTAGGCTACCAAAACCCCAGTTCCTATCCTTCCTTTTTCTTTCACCACATAACCAATCACCACACGATAAACGTCTTTGTGAAATTAAAACTAGTTATAAACTTAGCCCACAGAGTGTTCAGAACTTTAAAAATATCTTCGTTATACATGTTTAATTATACAATCCATTCAGAGTAGCGCCCATCTCTGATTGAGTCGCCAGCACATCGAAGGATGAATACAAGCAAAACATACACTAGCAGGGTCAATATAGCACAACAAAACCCCACATCCTACATGACTTTGAAAGGAAACTGAAGCGGCGAGTAAACCCACCAGAAAAACATGCAAATGCAAGGCAGGCACGCCGCCGTGCCCCCATATGATTAATGCATGCTTTAATGCATTTCACCATGAAAATTATATTAAGTATTTATTTTAGCATTCTAAATGTTCAGAGAGAAGGAAGATCATGAAGTGAATGTATTCTGTGCGGCGATCGCTGCCGGCGCCTCCTCTTAGTGCAAGAAGAAGTCAGTTTAATAATAATAATAATAATTCATTACATTTATATAGCGCTTTTCTCAGTACTCAAAGCGCTATCCACACAGGGAGGAACCGGGAAGCGAACCCACAATCTTCCACAGTCAAAGAATCACTTAACACAAAGCATTTAATGTGCTATATAACTTATGACGGGGTCTGAGAAAATCTAGTAAATTAAATATTCATTTTACGATGAAGTTTAGTTTACGATGTTCTACTTTAATGACAAATTACGAGAATAAAGTCAACATGTCGACTTTAATCTTGACATAAACGGCGAGAATAAAGTCAACATGTCGTCACACTATTACACAGTACCCAGGTACATTACACTGTATTGAAAACAAATAAAACAAATACAACTTGGCTTGCAGTATTATCCAGTAGTATAGAAACAGTATTTAAACATCTGACCTTTTAAAACTAAAGTATCTCCAGGCTCTCTGTCCATTTTCACCACGCAGCATTCCTATGCTACTGCCCACTATTTGGTGGTGTAGTAGTGAAAAAGGTCCCCACGTGAACAGTTTCCTGCTGCGCCACGTTCCGAACGTCGTTTAGGCAATTTAAACCGGTGTTGCGGTATAAGAAAAATCCATATCATAAAAAAAAATAAAAAATGGTTTTCGGTATGAACCAGTATACCGCCCAGCACTAAGATGAACAGAATAATTAAATATGTATTACAAAGATTTTTCCAATGTTCCTTAAAAGTTTTGAAGAATCAGTGTTCTAAGCTTACAGCTGGTTTTGCATTTATAAAAGCTTATATTGTAGCGATTGGTTAACACTAGAATTACCAAAGCCTACAAAAAACACTCGTAGATCCGTCCCACCTTAAATCCCTTTGCACCTCTCCGTCAGCCTCTTTTGTCCTGTAAATGTGTCTATAAGCAGCAAGCAGCCTGCTATCACATCCCCCCCAGCGCCGCACAGTTTTCTCGGCTCAAGTCTGTTTACCTGCGTGTCAGTTGCTTAGAGTTGTATAGAGTGAGAAGTCAAGCAAAATGACACCTTTTATAAATACTATATGGTTATTTGGAAAACATGCATTCCATGTGTGTTCCGTGTCTACAACAATCTATATAAATATATCGTTAAAACAGAAACGTTTTCATGTTTTAGTAATAATTGACAAAATGTGGACATGACGTGTTTAATGTGTGAAGCCTGAAGTCCAAATATCAAATAAACACTTTTCACAAAAGGTACAAATATAACAGAACAAGTGTGCTTCTATTCAAGAATATAACTGCAGAAAAAGAACCCATGTTAGGGTGCAACATTCATACCCCTTTGATACGATCGCTTCGGTGGCGCAATGGTAACAACTGTTGATTGGTAATCCAAACTTCACGGGTTCAACCCCGGATGACTCCGTTTTGAGAAGTGAGCTGCTCTTATTCTTACTATTTTTGAATAAAAACATACATTTGATTATGGGTTCTTTTTCTGCAGTTATATTTTTGAATAGAAGCACACTTGTTCGGTTATATTTGTACCTTTTGTGAAAAGTGTTTACGCAGGTAAACAGACTTGAGCTGAGAAAACTGTGCGGTGGTGGCGGGATGTGATAGTAGCCTGCTTGTTGCTTATCGACACATTTACAGGACAAAGGACGGTGATGGAGAGGTGTGAAACGATTTAAGGTGGGACGGTTCTACGAGTTTTTTTGTAGGCTCTGATAATTCTAGTGTTAAGCAGAGAAAGAAAATGGAATGGACAGGAATTGGGGGTTGGTACGTTTGACATATACAGTGCTGCTGCAGTAAATTATTTCATTGAGGGTCATGCATGTATCCCAGCAAGCATCTTGCATGAGGCAGGAACAATCCCTGCACCACAGTGCCCCCATGTTTAATACACGCTTTAATGCTCTTGAAAATGATATCAAGTATACATCGTAGTCTTTTAAAACATTCAGAGAGCTGTAATATCATGAATGTAATGTGTTCTGTGTGGCGATCAGTGCCTGCATGCTCCATTTAAGGAGCATGTAGTGATCTATATTACTAAACGACAGTTAATTTATGCACGGCGGACGCACCGAAGCGCATATGCACTGCGGCACGGCGCCCCAGAGTCAAGCGCAGCGGCTTCCCAGAGTCAGTAGGTGGCGCCCAAACAACACAACCTGTAAACTAGACTTGCTCTACTCCACTGTGCCAGCAGTCTGTGTGGCATGTTCAATCTACCTAACGACACAGCCACAGAACAACAAACACGAGACCGCATAGATAAACACAATAAACGGAGGCTCCTACAACGTGCTTCAAAAACACCACACGCAAGACCGCATGGATACAAACAATACACGGAGGCACCCACAACGCGCTTCAGACACACCAGAAGCAAAGACATCACGGCTCCACAATGAAAGAGCTCAACTAACGGAAATACAAAACGAGCCCGTATGGATAAACACGATGAACGAGAGCGCCCACAACGCGCTTCTGACACAGCACAGGCAAAGGAGGCACATATCCAAATGGAGGGAGCTCAACGATTAGTAATACAAACACGAGCCCGTATGGCTATGACCTGTAAACGAGCCCGTATGGATAAAAACAATGAACAAAGGCGCCCACACAAAGAAACTGCTTTAGTTCAAATAGGGTTATTGAATTAATTGGAAACTTTACCATGCCTACGACCTGTGAACTAAACCTGAGGTAAAGCGTGCACGCCAGGTTGTACAGCCGCCCAGACGCGACCGCCCACACCACCGCATATACGACGACACAGCCATAAAAAACAAAAACGAGACTGCATGAAGAAAACCAATAACAGAAGCGCGTTGAAATGAACTGTCCCGGGACAACAACAACATTTATTTATATAGCACATTTTCATACAAAAAGTAGCTCAAAGTGCTTTACATAATCAAGAAAAGAAAAATAAAAGACAAAATAAGAAATTAAAATAAGGCAACATTAGTTAACATAGAAAAGGAGTAAGGTCCAATGGCCAGGGTGGACAGAAAAAACAAAAAAAAAACTCCAGAAAGCTGGAGAAAAAAATAAAATCTGTAGGGGTTCCAGGCCACGAGACCGCCCAGTCCCCTCTGGGCATTCTACCTAACATAAATGAAATAGTCCTCTTTGTAGTTAGGGTTCTCACGGAGTCACTTGATGCTGATGGTCATACAGACTTCTGGCTTTTAATCCATCCATCATTTCAGGACGCACCCACCCTCCATGATATTTCATCACGCAGCAGCTTCCCGCCGAGGCACATACGTACTGCGCCGTGGCGCACGCCCCAGAGTCAAACGCGGCGGCTTCCCAGAGTCAGTGGGTGGCGCCCAAACAACACAACCTGTACACTACACTTGCTCTAATCCAGTGTGCCAGTAATATAGATTACATAACGGTCACAGACTCAAACCCAGCTGCTTCCCAGACTCAGTGGCTGGCACACGAACACCACAACCTGTACACTAAACTTGCTGTGCTCCACTCTGCCAGCGGTCGGTGTCAGCAAAGGCAACAGAATCACGTCTCCACAAAACGAAACCGCTTTAGTACAGATATGCTTATTTAATTAAATGACATTTCCCCAGACGAACCCACCCTCCATGATATTTCATCCATCCAAATATTGGACGGAACAGAAACTGATTGCCATTCTTGGATTTACGATTATCTAGAGAATCGTGGGCTTACTTGTTCACACATAGAACACATAGAATACGATGCATTTAACGTTCTACTTTAGTTATGATGGGATTTGAGAAACTCTAGTAAAGTAAGATGAAGTTTACGACATTCTACTTTAATGGCAAAAAAATTACGAGATTAAACTGAAAATTTTGAGACTGAAGTCAACATTTTTTTTTTCTTCACTGTGTCACTATTTTTTTTTCTTTTTTCTGTGCCCTAACATGCTTTCATATGACACTCTGATGATGGGCTATGACTCGCATTTTCACTTCGATTTTCACATCTGCCCACTTCTTTTTTATTTTGAGTGTCATTCCATCAAGTTCCTTTTGTTGCTCATACCACTGCCTAAGTCACCAAAAAGTACATTTTACCTTGCCTCCACTTCAGTGAGTAGGACCTCTACTTCGCATTTTGTGGATTTTTTTTTTTTTGCCATTGTCTTTTAAAAAAACACTCCACTGAAACGGCCATTTATATTGATTATTTACTTATTCAAATATGAGAACTTCTGGGGCTATAGGCATATGCATGTGCGTTAAATTTCATGTTCATTGGGATTTCTAAAAGGAAAGTGCGTGGAACTTAGCGTACACACAGTGTTATGTATCTGGATTTTTTTGTGTGTATGCACATTTCCAGTTTTGTCCATACTCCACTCACACTTTTAGTGTGAATTCTATGCACATCATTATACATGAGGCCCCTGGTTTTTCTGTAAAGTCCAAAAAACCAAACAAGTTTGTATAACTATACAGCTTAATGTTAACAAAGTAGACTAATAGAGATAGTTTAATAATGGTGGGGGCTGTGTTTTCATGCGACATACTGTATTTGGCCCATGATACAAACACTGCAACATAAATATGCCACAGGATATTTGCCAATTAGGTGAATTTTCCAATCAACAGATAATCCAATAAAATGCCAATTCTTCACAAACATTCCTACCATATCAAAAACACAACAGGGTAGTAATATATGAATCTGAACATACTGATCCAATACTGTCATTTAATAAGTACCACGACTGCTGAAGGTCTGTGCATCGGAGCTGGGGGGTCCTCTACAGCGCATCTTCAACCTGAGCCTGGAACAGGGGAGAGTCCCGAGGCTTTGGAAAACATCTTGTATCACCCCAGTCCCAAAGGTATCACGTCCTAGTGAGCTGAATGACTTTCGGCCTGTTGCTCTGACATCACATGTGATGAAGACCATGGAGAGGCTGCTGCTTCACCACCTTAGGCCACAGGTTCAACACGCCCTTGACCCTCTGCAGTTTGCATATCAGGAGAAGGTGGGAGCAGAGGATGCCATCATCTATATGCTACACCGATCCCTCTCTCACTTGGACAGAGGTAGTGGTGCTGTAAGAATTATGTTTCTAGACTTCTCTAGCGCCTTCAACACAATCCAACCTCTGCTCCTTAGGGACAAGCTGACAGAGATGGGATTAGATTCATACCTAGTGGCATGGATCGTGGACTATCTTAAAGACAGACCTCAGTATGTGCGTCTTGGGAACTGCACGTCTGACATTGTGGTCAGCAACACAGGAGCGCCACAGGGGACTGTACTTTCTCCGGTCCTGTTCAGCCTATATACATCGGACTTCCAATACAACTCGGAGTCCTGCCATGTGCAAAAGTTCGCTGATGACACTGCTATCGTGGGCTGCATCAGGAATGGGCTGGAGGAGGAGTATAGGGACCTAATCAATGACTTTGTTAAATGGTGCGACTCAAACCACCTACACCTGAACACCAGCAAAACCAAAGAGCTGGTGGTGGATTTTAGGAGGCCCAGACCCCTCATAGACCCAGTGATCATCAAAGGTGACTGTGTGCAGATGGTGCAGACCTATAAATATCTGGGAGTGCAGCTGGATGATAAATTAGACTGGACTGCCAATACTGATGCGCTGTGCAAGAAAGGACAGAGCCGGTTATACTACCTTAGAAGGCTGGCGTCCTTCAACATCTGCAATAAGATGCTGCAGATGTTCTATCAGACAGTTGTGGCGAGCGCTCTCTTCTATGTGGTGGTGTGCTGGGGAGGCAGCATTAAGAGGAAAGACGCCTCACGTCTGGACAAACTGGTGAGGAAGGCAAGCTCTATTGTTGGCATGGAGCTGGACAGTTTAACGTCTGTGGCAGAGCGAAGGGCGCTCAGCAGGCTCCTATCAATTATGGAGAATCCACTGCATCCACTTAATAGTATCATCTCCAGACAGAAGAGCAGCTTCAGCGACAGACTGCTGTCACTGTCCTGCTCCACTGACAGATTGAGGAGATCGTTTCTCCCCCAAACTATGCGACTCTTTAATTCCACCCGGGGGGGGGGGGGTAAACGTTAACATTCAACATTATACATAGTTATTGTCTGTTTTTCACCTGCATTATTATCTTTCTTTAATTTAATATTATTTATTGTATCAGTATGCTGCTGCTGAAGAATATTAATCCCAATGGGAAATTCACAAAGTATCTATCTATCTATCTATCTAAGTACAGAATTTGGCAAAATAAAGTTTGTATTTTTGTGAAATTGTTTCAAAATATAACATTTTGTATAGTCACAAAAAACAGAAATTGCTAACACCTACTATTAAATTATCAGAACTCTCCAAGATAAATTGTTCACATATAGCATTCCACGCATGTCAAATAAGCCTTGGCTTTAGAGGTTAAAACTTTTTACATACAAATTAAATATAACAAGTTAAAATATTCATGACAAGATTTCACTTTGATACATGGAAACAGTCTAACATGCTGCATTTCAAAAAGGTAAATATCATGCAAAGAACATCCATAACTATTTAAAAAAAAGCATTTAATAACTAATTTCTCTAACATAGGAAATATAAAAGACTACACCTCTACACTGAAAAAAAAAACAGGATTACCTATGAAGGAGTCCTCTCAGCTTGTCTCCAATACCAATTACCATAACATCTTTCCCAACACTTGTCAGGTTTCCAATTTCACTCTTGATGGCCTTTGCAACACTGGAATGGATGGCACCACAAAGCCCACGATCAGAAGATACTCCGATTATAATATGTTTATTTTTATCTTCAGGTGATTTGATTTCTGCTTTTTCATACAAAGCTACCAAAAAAATAGAAAACACATTTAGAGTAGAAACTTGCAAGTATGATGGACAGGATTATGCAGTCATAGGAAAAATTAACTCCTATTAATAAGGAAATATTTAATTATATTTGTATGAAAAATACTTTTTTCAATTATTAGAGATAGTCAAGGAAACGCTTGTCAGTGTTGTGCTAATAAAGAATCTTAGTAACAGTAAGACAAAAGCATCACTCACTCTACTGCATGTACAAATAGTGTATAGAAGAAGATTCAATTTTCCAACAGATATTATGCAAAGCAGCAATTGACTGTCACCACATACAAGGACTGTCATATTAATAAAATAAAAAAAAAAAAAAAAAACAACACCATTTGAATATAACAAGAGTTAAAATTAAAAAATTCTTAATTTGAAGGAAAATTCTGACATCCAATTGTAAAAGAATGATCCTTACTAACAAAATATTTTGCACATTACTTCCATTTGCAGTATTTTTTTCATTTTTGTTAGTTTGGACAGATTTTTTCTACTGCACTCCTCTGTTCTATGGTCAACCAGTGGGGGGTTCGGGAAGTGTCCCAGTTGTATTTTACTCTTGGATCAGGTCACATTCAACGTAACGCATACAAAAAACAAAAATAATAACACAGCATACAAAGGCATTGTAAATACAAATGTACATGTAGTAACATTTAGAACTTGTAGCCTATGTCCAAACATATTTGAATATTAATTATTTAAGATTAGTATTCAAGCCCTAATTTTGGTTGAATTTGACAGTTCTAACATCTACATTACTTGTGTGCTCTTTTAACACAACAACACTTCAAAAACTAACCAATATGTAACATTTCAATTAAAACCACAGACATAATAATCCTGCAATACCAATTATCTGTGAAAACAAATATTCACAGCTTCCTACTGGTATATCTTTCTTTCCTTCTTCAATCATGCGAAATATTATCATATTCTTCCCTATAAAACTACCCCCAAATGCTACAAGGAATCACTTTACCAAAATGTTTCATCTACACTTCAGCTCATGGCACACCCAAATGAAATGTGTTCTGATTCAAACCAAGTTAGAATATGACTCACAGAAACAGCACTGATAAGCCAAGGCTGACTCCACATAAACATAAGGTTAGATATTTTATGTATTGAAATATTTGTTCACCTATTGCAAAAGGCCTAACTATTTTACCTAGCTTGCTCAATGTATGATCTGCAAAGTGACAACCCTCCTATATGAGAAAAGTGACAAAGCACTCAGATATGTCATTCTGTTAAAACCATACTTTTGTAGTTAGTTATCCACAACAAAAAACTGTTGTTTGACCTCTGCGCTCCAAAACAGACTTTCCAGCTGTTATGGCCATGAAGAATAGCATTAAAAGACACAACTATTCAGTGTTGCATCTAGCATTTTACTTACTGTTAACCTAGAGGGCTACCATGATCAATGGCTGAAATCCAGAACTTTTAAGTGTAAATCTAATAACATCATATTTGTTTGTTTTGTGTTTTTCTAATAAACACATAATAAAATAAATATGTTAACTGTACACAAGGTAGGCTAATGCTCAACTGTAAATTATAGATGGTCTGCAGTATAAGACTTTAGCAAACACAGTTTCTCTCAGTCCCATGCATTTTGTATTCATCCACTCCCCCCACACACCAAAAAACCCCCTTCAGTAGAGTGGTGTACAATTTTTTGCTCTGGAATATTATTGATATACAGTAATCCCTCGCTACTTCGCGGTTCACTTTTCGCGGATTCACGACTTCGCGGATTTTTAAATACAAGTGATTGCCCGCCTATCGCGGAAGTTATGTTCCAGACCCATCAGCAACAGGAGAAAATCCGTGATATAGAAAGACCATATAAATAAACATTTTTTTAGTTTAAGCCTTAAAATACCCATCCCACATGCTTTAAACACATGTAAACTTATAAAACACACTTTGTTAACACATATGATATGTGGATGTCGGGCTAAGGATATGAGTAACATCTCACTATTATAAAACATTTTAACTTCACGCAAGACAAGACAGTGAGACAGGAAAATTGGTGATGTACACCTAAAAGCCTGATTGTACAGGCTTTTAAATTATTGACACGCAGAGCGACAAGCAGCACAAACCCAGCACAAAGTCCACTTCTCCTTAGCGTTCATTCAGCTCCTCACCCCCTTGACAATGCGAACTGCGCTTCCGGGGAGGGGGGGTTTGAGCGAAGGTGCGTTCAGCTCTCACACACCCACACACACACTCCTCGAGCAGAGAGACAAGCAGGCATTTTGGCAGAAGCAGCACAAAGTCCATTTCTGCTGAGCGTGAGTTCAGCTGCCCCCCTTCACAAAGCGAGTGCAGACACATTGACGTCTGATCGCTGCGTGCAGTGTTGGTCTGAGGTGTTTAAGAATGTAGAAAGTGTTTAAGAGCATAGGAAGTGTTTATAAGAGTGTGGGAAAGGTTAACAAGAGAGTGAGAAAGGTTTATAAGAGTGTGGGAAGGGTTTATAAAGCCTTAAAATATGTATAAATAATAAAATAAATATAGGTCGCTACTTCGCGGATTTCACCTATCGCGGGGGGGCTCTGGAACGTAACCCCCGCGATAGGTGAGGGATTACTGTATAGAAGACAGGTATCAAGATTTCTTCTTGCATAGTGTATTTTATTTGTGTTTTCTTAACAAAATGCAGTCCTTCTATATTCCAACAGTAATACTTGCACCAATGCAGAAATTCTTACAAAAAATGTTTCTGTCCATATTTAAGTAAAGCATCAGCATTCATTTTGGTTTACAAAAAGCAGCCTAAGTATTTCATCCCCATATGACAGGAGCTGTAATCATGCTCCACAATAAAATGAAAAGGTTGCTAAAGTCTTTATAAAAAAAAAAAAAAAAAAAAAAAAAACACCAGACAGACAGAGAGACATAGCGATACACATTTCAAGTGAACATTTCTATCTATTCAAATTATAAATAAGAAACATTCTAGTATCAGTTATTGGTTGACAGCCCTACTACAAATGTTAGCACTCATCTCACGAAGACTCACCTAGCATGAAATTTAAAATGACAAATAATTGAGTGACTCATATTCACGTCTTGACATGGAGATTACAGAAATACAGTGATGTGAAAACATAACACCCCTTTCCTTTTATCCTCTATTTTTGTATATTTTTCACAATGAATAGCTTCAGGACTTCGAACAAAATAGAATATTAGATAAAGTACACCAAAGTAAACATGACATTTCCAATTACTACTTGACCCTTCAAATGGGAGTGAAGTAAGCATCCTCAGGTTTCTTGAAAAGCACTATGCCTTAATCAAATGAAATTCCAGAAGAGTTGAGGAAAATTGCTGCTGAAACTTTCTAATCAGAAAAGGGTTACAAAGCCATTTACAAGCCTCTGGGACTATGTTATACCATACAGACAGATACCTCCAAAAGGAGAAATTTTGGGACTGTAGTGAAATCCTCTCACGATAATCCGGCTTGCAGGAATTTCCCCAAGGGCACAGCACTAACTCATACAAGTTGCAGAGTATCCAAAAAGAACATCCAAACAACTGTAGGTCTCTTTAGCCTCCTCTGCAATCAGAGTTCATGACTCCATGATAAGAAAGATTCCCAGAACAGTACCAAGGCAGAACCCTCTGCTTTCAAAGAATAACATCAGTATATGTGTCGCATTTGCAAAGAAACATCTTTATGATACACAAGCCTTTGGAATAATGTTCTATGGACAAAGGAGTCAAAAATAGAACTCCTGTACAACACAAGTCTCACTATGCCGGTCATAAAGCCATTACAGTGTTTGACAATAAAAACATCATACATACAATAAAACATGGAGGTAATAGTCTGATGGTGTGGGGATGTTCTCCTTTCTCAGGTCATGGAAGACACCAGGGTGAAAAAATCTATATATATAATTCACAAAGTCGACGCCAGAAGGGGAAGACACCCATGAAAGCACGCACACCAAAACAAGACACCCATGAAAGCACGCAGGAAGAGGCGTGGATTCACTAAGCCGCCGACAAGTAGGAAAGAGCCTCGCCCACCAACTCTATGACCATTGGATACGACGACAACTCGCAGAGCCACGCCCACTAACTGGGACACGACGCCTCGAAAAAAACGCCGTCATTTATGTTCATCTGTTGTACGCTACACATCGACCTCTGAGCCACCTTGAGTTGGGGGCAGCAAGTCTTTGATAGGCTGCAACAAAATGATGAAAGTACGGGCACATTTTTTTTACACAAGCTGTGTGTGTGTGGGTGGGTGTTAGTTAATTTGTTACTCAAAGGATTTCAAGATTTAATATGCACAGGTGGTAACACTGCAAATGCAGCCCAAACCAACCAAAAATCTTCCACTGTCTCCTTACTGTAAAGCAGCAACACTACCACTGCGCTACAAGACAGAGAATGCAGTTAAAGAATGCACCAGGCTCGATTTTACTTTCACTTCTGTTTGGACAACTGTGTCGATCAGAAAGTGTTCACCCATCAATACATAATTATGCGACATATGATACGCCGTGAGTTGGCAAGAGCCACGAGTGTTCAGCGGTGTTTCCCAAACTCGGTCCTGCTGAACCCCTGTGGCTGCAGTGTTTTGTTCCAACCAGATTCCTAATCATTAATGCCGGTGAAACTCATCTTAGCTGGATGTAATAATCCGAGATGAATGCGCACCTCTGCGCTGAGTAAAACACAATGTATATTGCTGCAACAAAATGATGAAAGAACGGGCGCATTTTTTTCACACAAGCTGAGTGGGTGGGTGTTACTTAGTTAATTAGTTACTCAAAGGAATTCAAGATTTAATATGCACAAGCGGTAACACTGCAAAAACAGCCCAAACCATGAAAGACAGCTGACAAAAAGTCACCAACAAACTAAACGCGTGTGCATTGTACTTACTGAAAGCAGCGTTACGGATTTTGCAAATGTTCATTTTTTTCCCTCTGCTTAAAAACATTGAAAAAGCGGGTTGGTTTGCAGCGTGTAAAACAGTTTGTTTGTCGCGGATAATTTGCTATCCACACAGGGACGAACCAGGAAGCGAACCTACAATCTTCCACTGTCTCCTTACTGCAAACCAGCCGTACTACTACAGCGCCACAAGGCAGTTAAAGAAGTTATATTTATATTTTTTACACATCACACACTAGAAGCTGCTGACGAACCCTTCTCTTCGTTGTCAGTCTGTAGCTTCGAAAAAATAAAAGCAATACGAGTTTTAACAGACGTCATTCAAGTGTATCATAGGTTTCTGTAACGTTAATGAAAATGGCCAGGAGGCGTCACTAGAGAAGTGAGTGTTAAATGCTTCCAAGCTTCGATACGATTTCCGACACAATTGCTTCAAACATGTTGATGCTTCCCCCCGCCCATCACTACTCACACGTTACTGAACGAGAAATCAGCAGACTACCATGACAGATGGGGCGTAATGGGCGTCCTTCCCCTCTCCTCCGGATTTTTCAAATGTTAATTTTTTCCCTGTGCTTAAAAATCATTAAAAACCCAGCCTGATTATGCGGCGTTACGCCGCGGGTTGGCTAGTTATGATTAATTATGATTTTGGTGATCCAATATTGATTCATAAAATCCTGAGATTGATCTTGTAAATTTGTGCATTTTCCCTGAGACTCTATTAAATTTCTCAGAAATGTATTTGTATATTTTTTTTATTCTGTAGGTAGTGCTAGTTTACCTTCCCGTCTGTATTATATATTTAGCAATAAGTTTAAGCTAGCAACAATGGCGGAAGGTAGCAGTCTGAAGCCAGCTTCTTTGAGCCATAGACCAGATGTTTTGAGAGCATTTTGAATTGTAGAAAATACAGTGATAAAGAGGAACTGGACAAAAGCCAAGATATCTGTGAAATGTACAATACAGGTGTCAAGTAAAGTTGCAATATGGCAAATCTCAGAAATAATTTATTGAGGTAGCACCTACACATTCTAAAGTGTCTCTCAAAGCCAGTGGACCCAAGATAGTCTCAACCTGAGGCTATATTTGCTTGTATATTTTTACCTAATTCAGCTTGTGCTAGAAAGATTTCAGAAGCTATTATGATTTTTACTTTCAAAGATGTATGGCCATTCAGCCTTATGAAGAACAATGACTTCTGAAACATTCTGCCATTACACATGTTGCCGATTAATGCAGTCACCCAATGTAACAGAGTGCTGGAAATGTTGGGAAGATTTTTAGAGCAACAACTGGCAATCTTTGCTGCTCTTCTGTCACCTGAAGTGTGCAGAAATGACCAAGACATTTGCACTCCGATAGAAGCTGACATAACAATGACAGCAGATGTAGTGAAGACTCCAGTTCCAGTGAAGGTGACCACACTAGTTATGTCTGAAGAGGGCTCCCCCCATCATGTCCGTCATTGCACCTCTACATGCTCCGCTATTAGAGGAGAAGCGTGGGACTCCAAAGGACTCCACATTAATAAAACACCTCAAATCTGAAATACATGAAGACTTGTAACATTTTATTCAAACTACAATAAAAAATAGAAAATGTATCTTCCGATACAGGTTACTTCAAGATGTGTCTCATTTAAGTTAGATGTAAAATATTATTATTGCAATGTAATAATCTTGAATGTTTAGATACGAAGACTTGAGGAGAAATTATATATAGCACCATTACTTGATCCTTGCTTCAAAACTCCTTCTCATCTTGTTTAACAAGGACTATGAGGACATTTAGAAGAGTTAGCCCTCTGTCTACAGTGCAAGCAGTTGAAGTAAGCAGAATTTTAGGTGTGGTATCTCAAATGAAATAAAACGTTACATATTGTTTAGTGCTGGGCGGTATACCGCTTCATACCAAAAAATATTTTTATTTTTGTTATGATATGGATTTTTCTTATACCACACCGGTTTAAATAGCCTAAACAACGTTCAGAACGTGGCACAGCAGGAAACTGTTTAAGGGGGGACCTTTTTCACTGCTGCACTGCTAAACACTGAGTGCATGCGTTAGTGGAGGTATCTGAAACTGAAGCTGTAGCAGACGATAAAATGGAACGATGACACAGAAGAACTTTTGCAGAAAAAAGGAGCCATGTCTGTTGTCTGGAGATACTTTGGTTTTAAAAGGTCGGATGTGGACCATTATGTTGAACTGTTTCTATACTACTGGATAATACTGTAAGCCAAGTTGTACTTGTTTTATTTTTTTTTTTTCAATACTGTGTAATGTACCTGGGTACTGTGTAATAGTGTGGCGACATGTTGAATTTATTCTCGACATTTCCACTTTAATTTCGACGCTTATGACGAGAATAAAGTCAACATGTTGACTTTAATCTCACGCCGTTTATTTCGAGATTAAAATCGACATGTTGCCTTTATTCTCGTAATTTGTCATTAAAGTAGAACATCGTAAACTAAACTTAATCTTAAAATGAGTATTTAATTTACTAGATTTTCTCAAACCCCATCATAAGTTATGTAGCACATTAAGTGTTCCCCGAGCCATGTTAATCACTATGTGTTTCTTAAACTGACTTCCTCTTGTACTAAGAGGAGGCGCAAGCAGCGATCACCATACAGAATACATAAATTTCATGATATTCCTGCTCCCTGAAAATGTAGAATGCTAAGATAAATTTTCATGATTTTCAATGCATTAAAGCAGGTATTAAAAATGCACAGTGGTGTGATGGTAGTGCTGCTCCCTAGCAGTAAAGGGTCCCCAGGTATACGTTCAGTGTAGAGAACTGTATGGCAGATGTGTCGAGGCTTCAAAAAACTGGATGTATAAATGGGTATCGCACAGGTTTAACTTAAATATTGGGTTCGTGATCTGGTGGTCAGAGACACAAACACAGAATTCAATGGATGTTCTTCTGAGTGGGCTTTCTTTATTGCATGTGTGCTGTCTCTGTCTGACGTACCAACCCCCCAGTTCCTATCCTTCCTCCACATAACCATAATAAAATAAAATTTTAGTTTAAGTTGTTTGCAAACTTTGTTCAATAAAAAGGCTCTATATTTTGACTGCATCTGTCATGCAATGTGATTCCTTCTCTTCATTAGTGCCACCCCCTTGAAAACTTGATCACTTTATGGGGCCATGCAAACCTGTATTTATACTTGTGTGCACATTAAAATGTTTTTTTTTGTACAATGTACAATTCTCATGACAGTGGAATAGGTTATTCTTTGCCAGTAATTGCATTGGAAAATGTGGTTAACATCCACTCATGCATGGGGAAAAAATATCGTCCAATACCGTGAAACCGGTATAATTTTGAAAAATACCGTGATATAGAATTTTGGTCATACCGCCCAGCACTAATATTGTTTGTTGCAGTATTGAAGATAACTTAATTCAGTTGTGGAATTAGTAATTTGTATTGTTATCTCTTATCAGAAGTGTCTGGGTTTTCTTTTTTTCCTGTTATTTATTTATTAATTTTATTGTAATCATTCCATACAAATAGATCAATTTATACAAAAAAGGATTGAAGACAAATCAGATCCCACCCTTGAGAAGGAGAGCATGGCCAAAGGAGAATTGCTAATGGCTTTTTAATAGGGCAAAAATAAACAAGGAAAATATATATTATATATATATATATATATTATAATAAATAAATAAATAAATGGAGAAGGAAAAGAAATGCAGAAATAATTATTTCTTCTTATCTTATATATAATTCGCCAGCCTACTCACTCACTCACGTCTGTCCGAAGCCGAATGCGCAGTCACCTTCTGCGCAGCTGCCCGAAAAACCTTACGAGATCAACATCACGGCATGCGGCGGATTTACGGCCGCGAAAATTCAAAGGGAAAGGCGACTTCGATTAAAGCTCTAGAGGCCTGAAAGGCGATTTCAACTACAGCTCGAGGCCTAATTACGCATTCTGATTCAATTACGCATTCATTCAATACACCTATATCAGGTTTGTGGTGCTTATACTTTTTACTATTCCATATTGTACTGGAACATTCATCATTCAATATTATACTATAGGCCTGGAAAATTCATCAACTAACAGTACAAGCCTGTACAGTAATGAGTAAAGCGGACTACAATCATTACAAAACAACTTCTTCGTTAC
Organism: Erpetoichthys calabaricus; assembly: GCF_900747795.2. NCBI lineage: Eukaryota > Metazoa > Chordata > Cladistia > Polypteriformes > Polypteridae > Erpetoichthys > Erpetoichthys calabaricus. Next base: position 251,938,473 of record NC_041394.2, read on the forward strand.
TTATCATTTGTTCTTCATACACTGCTGACATAAACTCGTGCCCGTTTCATCTTATGTTGTCGAAACAGGGTCTTTGTCTAGTTCTAAAATATTATTGATTAGATCCTGCCAGGTTTTGAAAAAATTCTGTACAGATCCTCTAACTGAGAATTTGATTTTTTCAAATTTCAGATAATATAAAACATCAGTTTCCCACTGACTTATCAGAGGAGAGTTAGGATTCTTCCAATTTAACAAAACAAGTCTGCGTGCCAAAAGCGTAGTGAATGCAATCACAGTTTGCTTGTCCTTCTCCACTTCAAGTCCATCTGGGTTTTCTTGTGTTGGACAGCAGGAGAACCACTGGACTAGTTTAGATGAAACGGAAGTCGCCATTCCACCAAGAAAGCTAGTCTTGTGCACTGGAGGAACTGCTTGGGCAGTACCAACATCAGTATCAAACACAGATACCACTGCTACAGCCCATGAGGAAGTCACCAGGTACAGGGAAGAGGAACTTATTCCACTCTCTGAAAATCCATTAATTACTGGAGAGCGCATGAAGGGCATTACCTTCTTTTGTCCCATCTAGCAAAGCTACCTTTGCATCTCTGAGAACAGTGTCCCTGCTGAAAGGGTTTTCTTTACAGCAGAAAACATTATTACTGCAGAAACAAGTTGCCTGAAATATTGTTTGGTACAAGACATGTTCCAATTGCTGTGGACTTCTTATAATCAATCCTCTCGCTAATGAACACAGAGCTAAATAAACACTTTTTTTTCTGGGTGTCGCGTTAACATTTGCGTCACCAGTTCTGAAGACTATTATTTTCAACTGTAATCAGCACATTAATGTGACACCTGAGCAATTTGCTATGGTTTCTTAAACATTTTTCATTTCTATGTTGTGAATAGGTATCAAGAGTGCTGGGTGCACAGATAGTTTCAAAAGCACATGGGAATCCGATTTTTCACTACACAGTCCCTTCAAGGAGTTTGCCACTGATGCACTCATTCCCATGTCTTATGGGTTTTTGGACGTTACTGTACAGACAGGGATCTTTTTGTAAATAATGTGAAAACTCTAGTGTGGACGGGTATTGTTTTTGTTAAAAATTCTGTGTTTAAACGAAAATGTGGTAGCCTACATCTTACATTTACACAACAATGTGCTGGCAATTTCAGAATTATAAGGCTCTGCAAAGAATTTTCAAAAGTCTCTGTTCTCAAGGGTTTATTATGCTAGGGTAGTGTGGACAAAAGTCAAAAACGTACATTAATAATAGTAGTTTATGATATAGTGCAATATATTCATTATCCCATGAGAACTGGAACTTTTCACAAGTGTGTTTCTTCTATGTACAGAAAAGTCAATTTCAAAAGAATGAGAGAAATTTAAGATCACAAGTAATGAAATGTGTATATCACTCCACATGTATAGAGATTTCACATATTCACCAAATATGAAGAAAATCTGCAAATCCCACTGCTTACAGGTTTTATCTTTCCTGCGAATTTTTAGGCCAGTGAGGCATGGTTTACAAAGAATAAAGACACAAACCCCCAAAAAACATTACTGTAGAAAGAAGCGTGATTCCCCCTTAAACACTGGTTTTACATGCAGGTGTTCTGTATTTTATATCCTTTCAACCAAGACTACCAGAATCTCAGAAAAAAAGCAAACAAGTAATATATACTCACCGAAAGTACTATTTCCATAAACCCGTGCAGGTTTAAGTTCTCTTTCAGCCTTGGAATACTTAGCTGCAGCAACCATCTTCATTGACTTTGTGATTTTCTGAATGTTCTTTATTGATTTCAAACGTCTTGTAACTAAAATGCACAATTAAAATTTTTAAGTACACTGTGTTAGGGATAGGATATGATAGATAGATAGATAGGTAGATAGGTAGATAGGTAGATAGGTAGATAGATAGATACTTTATTAATCCCAAGGGGAAATTCACATACTCCAGCAGCACCTTACTGATACAAAAAACAATATTAAAGATTGATAATAATGCAGGTAAAAACAGGCAATAACTTTATTTAATGTTAACGTTTACCCCCCCCCCCCCCCCGGGTGGAATTGAAGAGTCGCATAGTTTGGGGGAGGAACGATCTTCTCAGTCTGTCAGTGGAGCAGGACAGTGACAGCAGTCTGTCACTGAAGCTGCTCTTCTGTCTGGAGATGACACTGTTTAGTGGATGCAGTGGATTTTCCATAATTGACAGGAGCCTGCTGAGCGCCCGTCACTCTGCCACAGATGTCAAACTGTCTAGCTCCATGCCAACAACAGAGCCTGCCTTCCTCACCAGTTTGTCCAGGCGTGAGGCGTCTTTCTTCTTAATGCTGCCTCCCCAGCACACCACCGCATAGAAGAGGGCGCTCGCCACAACCGTCTGATAGAACATCTGCAGCATCTTATTGCAGATGTTGAAGGACGCCAGCCTTCTAAGGAAGTATAACCGGCTCTGTCCTTTCTTACACAGAGCATCAGTATGTGGTGCCTAGTATAAATATTATATAATTAAAGTTAAAAGGCTAACTGCAAATATGACATATTGAACTAATTTACTGATAGGGCTAAAATGACCACATCCAAAGCAACATTTATTCATATCTTTGCCACATTGCTCATTTTCAAAAAACCTTTGTTTTTAACATCAATTGAAAAATGGGCATAGAAGATTAAATGAAAGGAAGGGTAATGTTAAAAAAAAAGAATAAAGTAACAATGTGTCAGAACTGGATATTTCTACTTTTGCAGAAGCGCATCAAGTTGCACTTTTCAGTTTCCACAGCCATTACTTTTCATACTATTCAGATCACCAATTCAAAGTCTTGCCTGAGTGTAATATACAACATTTACTTACTGTATGTTCAAATTACACAAAAACTTTGAGCACTTAAGTAGTCTTTTGGTTGCAGTTTACAGATTCTACTACACCTTAATTTAAACATTACCAAATATTTCAATTATTATTATTTTTCCTCTTTTCTGTTCACCTTGAGGTATATTTTGGCTGTTGCACTGATGGATTAAACACCCCTGTGAAAATCTGACCAGAATTGCTATGAAAAATATCTTTATTATGAACTGAAATGTGCATGTGCAAATCCAGGACCTGATATGGAATGTTTGCGAAAATGAATGCTTTATAAATAGAAAAACAGTGTTTCAAAAATTGACTTCAAAAGATAGTTATAAGAAAGAATGCTTTTCATATGTCTAATCCAATGCAAAACAGTTTTTCTGTATGACAGACATCCAGTAAACTAGTGAAAGGAGAACTGTTTGTATTAATTTTCAATGCAGGATGAGCACTTCCCTTTACCTGCAACATACAAATAGAGGCAATGGTGCCACGCCGTTAATGGATAAACTAACTTACACAAACTTTAACTACTCCTGTTGATACCATTACAATGTGGTAGACAACGGCAGCTTGTAAAGTCTTCACTTAATAACTTTCTGTTCATAAGCTGACAACAATGCATCATCATCTATATGTACAAGATGCTAACCAGTACCATCAGTCTCAGATGGCAGTGTAGGTAAGCAAATTATGTTGCTTAATGCTATTCTTATAACACTGGCTTATAATACATCATACACCACTGTATTAAAACTTCATAAAAAAACAAGAAAGATTGACTGAATACCCAACATTAGCCACAAAAATACTTACTGTCCTTTAAAGTTGCCATGGACCTGATTTGGCCACTGTATTTAAAAAGAAAAGATAAAAATACTATTAAATGTGTTCTTTTAAACAAAGCATAGAATTACATTTTGTCAAAGGCATATTTTTAACATATAATTGAACATACCAGAAGAAAATACAGTTGCATGCATCAATTAGTGCTTTTGCATAGAAATGCGTTATTTTAGCACAGCTAGTAAAATAGAAATAGGACTGCTTTATAATTTTTTCCAAAGTATTTATAAAAAATAAATTGATCAAGATCAGATGGGTTCAAATCATAACACAAACTAGGATTCATTTTAATGATTGGTTTACACTGACCACCACGTATTACTATTTGTATTTTAATTTTAAATCGCCATTTGCCTAGATCACAGTAATATTGAATGTATGGAACATTGACAAAAAGTGAAAACTCCTGGCCATTTTCGTAAACGAAGTAAAACGTCATTTTAGCCACATACAGCAGATACGGATATTAGGAAAACTGACTATTTATAGTTGTAACTAACCATACCATTAAGCAATCGCATAGGGCTAATCACAGATATATGCAAATACAATATGTAGTTGTTGCAGAAAAATACGCTACTGATATTTCCGACTCTCATTCATAGTTTATTCTTAATGAACTTGGCCTGTGCATTTTGTCACCGGTGTCGGAGGCCTGTCAGTTCGTTAAAATTTGCATTTGCATCGATAGCGCATTGACTACTATATTATAAACATCTTCTTCGATAGAAGATATGGTTTCCACATCCCATATCTGTTAAAAAAAAAAACACTTAACAATATGTAAGTACCATTGTGGCTGGAACACCAGGACGCTGCTGCGGGCGAACATGATGACTGTTGAAGGTCAGACCCCACGAACTGCGCAAGCGCGAAACCGCACAGTTTCCCCTTGAGCGCCGTCTTACTCTCGCGATACATTCAAATAATTATGACCGGGTCCTAGTGTATGACGTTATGAAAGGGTAGAGGGCACTCAGTGCGGAAATACTAAGTAGTAGTACTGGATGTTGTTCTAAAAATTGGTCATTTTGTTATTTGCAATGCTTAAGATGTTGATTTCTTGTAAAAGAATGAGTATCTGTCAGTAGTAACACCATTTTAAGATTTGTTTCCAGAGGCTAATTTGTATTTTTAACAGGACTTGTGCAAAAAGAAAGTGTAGATGGGGAAAGCGGAGTTCTTGACACCAAAGGCTATTGCCAACAGAATAAAATCTAAGGGTTTGCAGAAGTTAAGATGGTACTGTCAAATGTGTCAGAAGCAGTGTCGAGACGAGGTGCGTACATATTATGTATGTTTTTAAGGAAAGTGTGTAATGAGAAAAATGTTATTTTATTTTGTAATTCATGTATTAGTTAATAACGACATGAAATTTAAAAACGTTAAATTTTACGTACGAAGAGAAGTAAAATCCGGTACATTTCTTTTCACGTTTTCGTCCATAATGCCTCAAACAGCCTGTTTTAGTCGTATTAACATGGGATAGAATACCAATACTAGACAGTGTCGCCTGAGAAGTCTGCTTCAAGTTGTTGCAAAATAAAAGGACCGCAATGTTGGGGAGACAAAATGTATACCCCACAGAAAATGTATGTCAGCCTGAAATGCACGTGGTAACGCTTATTGTTTTGCCGTCGTTTTAACAGATTTCAGTATGTTTAGTCCCACAACCCAACAGATGGTTTAAACGGGTTCAATAAACGGATGGACAAATTGTAAAGCAAATGTTGTGTTTATATGAAAATATTTAAAGTGGTCTGACAGTACTTTAACAAAAAATATTGAAAAACGTGTTATCCTATCAAAATCCTGAAAAAAGTAGCAGAACGTAATATTCTCAGACCTGGTTAATGCTATTCAGGGTCGCTGTGAAGCGAATCCTGTCCTGGCGTTATTGAGCGCAAGACGGAATTCAACCCAGGGTAGTGTTACACGGCAGTTGTATCGGTTGACTTGGTAGATGTGATTTTATAATATGCCTGAAACTGAACATAGAGTTACAAGTTAAGTTGCCTTTCCAGATACATAATAGTAATAGGTGTTTATCTTTTGCATGTATTGTAATACAGTATATGAAACTATCGGTGCTAACTAAGACTGGCTGAAATCAATGTAGACCTCCGCATTAACATTTGCAGTGCACTTATTTATTGGAATGTCACTTTGTAACGCATTGCATTTGTCATCCCAATAGATGTACTTTTTTAAACCCCAAGAGACAATTTGGGCACATCACAAACATTTGTAGTAATAAAATCTGTTGGAATGACAAATCCAATTAATTTTATTACTGTAAATGTTTGTGATGCACCTGTTGTTTCAATGATGGATACATACACAGATACACAGACAACTTGCCCTCTTATTGAGGTGGATGAGAAATTCATTGTTAATATTTGTAACAATACCATAAATCTAATTATATAAAATATATATTCAGTGGGCCATTTTTAAGGACAGTCAAGAGCTGGTTCTTGCCTTGTTTGTTTCACCTGGGATAGGCTTTTGGCCCCTGTGTCTCTGAATTAATTAAGTACATGAAATAATATTATGTTTTGAACACATAATTATTGCTTGGTAAATAATGTATTGTGCTTATAGACAAATTGTAATATGTATACTTTGTGCATATATTTATTTTCTGACAGAATGGGTTCAAATGCCACTGTTCTTCAGAATCTCACCAAAGACAACTATTGCTTGCATCAGAGAATCCTAATCGATTTATGGATTATTTTTCAGAGTAAGTATGTATCTTATATTTTTTGTTAAATAATAGAAATTTTGGTTCTCTGGAGAAATGTGATTTTTTTTTTTTTTTTTTTTTTTTTTTTTTTTTTACAGAAGTTCATTAAATAAATAGGTAAATAATTATACACATACACACTATGGTCTGAATACACACTAGAATGACTAAAAAGAAAGCAAACTTCTGACTTGGCAGTTACAGTCAGAATTCATTATGCAGGCATATTGCCATAGGCATAATGGAGACCCAGTAGTGTTTGTTGACACACCTCTTCTGAATAATTCTTTGGCTTAAAATTCTCAGTGTTAGTGTGATAGAGAAAAGATATGCAACATTGTTACATAATGCTTCTCGGGTTTGTCTTACTACATAATTTTATCCTTTCTTACTTCCTGTAGTGTTTAAAGTGCATGCCATTATAGCAAATAAGAAAGGTACAGAACTGATCCCTGAAGTAATCCCACCTCCACCTCGCCACTATCACACTTCCCTTGTACATATCCTGTACCAGTCTTACATACTTCTCTGCCACTTCTGACTTCCTCATTCAATACCACAACTCCCCTCTAGACACCCTATCACATGCTTTCTCTAGGTCCACAAAGACGCAATACAACTCCTTTTGGCCTTCTCTATAGTTCTCCATCAACAACCACAGAGTAAATATCACATCTGGGGTGCTTTTCCCCCAACATGAAAACTACTAGTTAATCATCCCCTCCTTTCTTAACCTAGATTCTACTACTCTGATCAATTTTACCCCTTTGTAGTTACAGCAGTTCTGTACATCACATGTATTCTTAAAAATTGGTAGCAGTACACTCCTCAGGTATCTTCTCACTTTCCAAGATCACATTAAACAGTATGGTTTAAAAACTGCACTGCCATCTCTCCTAAACACTCCCATGCTTACACAGGTATGTCATCTGGACCAACAGTCTTCCTATCAGAGAAGGACTTGAACAGAAAATTTCTCTATATGCAGATGATATGGTACTATATATATCAGACCCACAAAATACTGTGCCTGCAGTCCTAACAACACTAACAGAATTTCGAAAGATTTCTGGTCTCAGAATTAATTTAACTAAAAGTGTGCTCTTTCCAGTGAATTCTCAAGCACACAATATTAGATTGGACACCTTCCTTTTTATCATTGCAGATCAGTTTAAATATCTATGGGTAAACATCACAAGTAAACATAAAGCTCTTTATCAACAGAATTTCGCCGTGTGTATGGAAAAAAATTAAGTAAGACTTACATAGATGGTCAACCCTCCACCTCACTTTAACTGGAAAAATTAACATTATTAAGATAAATATCCTCCCTAAGCTTCTCTTATTATTTCAAAATATCCCAATATACATCAATAAATCATTTTTTAAGAAATTAGATTCAACCATAACCACATTTATTTGAAATTCAAAACATCCACGTATCCAAAGAGCAACCCTACAAAGGCAGAAGGTGGCATGGCTCTACCTAACTTTCAGTTTTACTACTGGGCAGCAAACATACAAACTATAAAAACCTGGACATGGACACAAATAGATGGACATATATAGGCTGGTCTGCAATAGAAAGAAAATCCTGCAGTACTTCTTTATATTTCTTGCTTTGTGCCCCAATAAATGCAAGTTATCGCCAATATACTAACAACCCAATAGTGCTTCACTCACTCAGAATATTGAACCAATGTAGGAAGCATTTTAAGATAGAGAATCTTTTATCGGTGGCACCTCTGCATGAGAATCACCCTTTTCAACCCTCGCAAACATATGCAATTTTTAATGTCTGGAAAACATTTGGGATTAAATCACTTAGAGATCTGTACATAGACAACGTCTTTGCATCCTACGAACAATTACATTCTAAATTTAACTTTCCAGCAACACATTTCTTTCACTATCTTCAAATTAGAAACTTTGTTAAACAGAACCTACCCAATTTTCCTCACCTCCCACCTCCCTGTATGCTGGATAAAATATTGATCAGTTTCAAGAACTTAGACAGCATCTCTACAATATATAAAACAATTTAACAGTCCTTCCCTTTCAAGGATCCAAGAGGTAAGTGGGAAAAGGATTTCTTACTCAACATCTCAGAAAAAGAGTGGAAGGTAGCAATGCAGAGAATTCACTTGAGCTCCATATGCGCAAAGCATACAATTATTCAACTCAAAAATATATATCGAGCACATCTGTCTCGCTTAAAATTGTCCAAAATGTTTCCAGGGCAAGATCCAACCTGCGAATGCTGCAATCAAGTTCCAGCCTCACTAGGTCGCATGTTTTGGGCCTGCACCAAATTAACATCATTCTGGACCAAAATTTTTAAATGCCTTTCAGACAGCCTTGGTGTCACAATCCCTCCTAACCCTTTAACAGCTGTGTTTGGTGTACTCTCAGATGGGCTTAAGGTGGAGATGGACAAACAAACTTTGATTGCCTTTACTACACTATTGGCACGCAGACTTGCTAAACTGGAAGAATCCTAGCTCTCCCATTTAAGTCAGTGGGTAACTGATGTTATATATTATTTGAAATTGGAAAAAATAAAATTCTCACTTAGAGGATCTGTGTAGAAATTTTTAAAAACCTGGCAGGATCTAATCAGTAACATTCTAGAATAAGCTTTTAAAGCACTGAGAAAGCAGATTCTCTCCCCATTTTCTTTTTCTTCTCCATTTATCTATATTCACATATTAATTTATCTTTTATTTTTACTAGGTTTAAGTTTTATTCTGTTGCCCATGCTCAGTGACAGAGTATTGAGATGAACTTTTGTTATTGACCAAATACTTTTTTTCCACCATAATTTGCAAATAAATTCTTCAAAAATCAGACAATGTGATTTTCTGGATTTTTTTTCTCGTTTTGTCTCTCATAGTTAAGGTATACCTATGATGAAAATTACAGGCCTATCTCATCTTTTTAAGTGGGAGAACTTGCACAATTGGTGACTGACTAAAATACTTTTTTGCCCAACTGTACCTTCCACCTCTTCTTTTCCTTTGCCCAACAGTAGCTCAGTTTCTCCCAGCACCCTGTTGGCTGTTGTGGCAGCCGTTGTTAACCTGGGCCTCAACCAATCTGGTATGGAAATCTGTATTGTTGTCCACATATTGATCTGGCAAAATTTTACACTGGATGCCCTTCCTGATGTAACCCTCCGCATTTATCCGGGCTTGGGACCAGCACAAAGAAAAACACTGGTTTGTGCATCCTTTGTGGCTGGATTTTTGAAGGTACTGTAATACCCTACAGTATTTCCTTAATTAGGGTGCTCAATATATTATGTCAGTTAATGTGTTCCTGATAAAGTGTCTTTCATAAGGACTTCTGACTTTTGGACAATATTATAATAGTTACACGTTGTTACATTTATGCTTCTTCACATTGTTCATGTTAATGCTTTTAATTTCCATATTAAACATTGTCTTGGTGGTTATTACTCCTGTCTACTGGAGTTTGGGATAAGAGTTCTTTTGTGGGCACATTTGCTGCCTGTACATAGTTTTGATGTTCTTTCCATACTTGATCTTACATTTTTAACATGATACTCAGTTTTCCTGCCTTTGTTCCAAAGTCATGCTCTTTGATTTATCGGAACATTAATATTAGTGTGTTTTGTGTGTGTGTGTTTATGCGTGCGTGTACCTTGTAAAATTTATGGTACCATTCAGAGATTGTTTAAGTCTTGCACACTTTATCTCAGAATCTGAATAACTTTACCCTGTGTCATTGACATCTTGATATTGTTTGCTGTTTATTCAGTGTTGGTCCCCTTTGATGCTTATTGTGTCTGGAGAACATTGTTGTCTCTGTTCTCCATAAAGGAAAAATACTAAAAATATATTTCTGGGTCATTACTAGGGGTGGGCAATATAGCTTCAAAATTATATCATGATATTTCAAGGAAATTTGCAATAATAATATTTATGACAATATAGAAAAAAATTACTGAATAATGTTTTATTGATGATTGCAGCTTGCAGGCAGCAGCATTTATTAGTGCAAACAAAATGAAGGACATTTGCTATCTTCCTTTTTCAATGAGCTACTGTGATTGATGACTACCTAATTCAAAATGTGAATCCATTGCCACAAGGTGCCAGCAGCAGCATTATATTGCAATAGTAGTGACACAGCATTGTATACACTACAGTGACACAGCATAAGTCAAATGTAAACACAAAAGTAGCTTAGGTAGTGTTTTCCCTGGAAATCTTAAGTAAAAGTATTAACATGACTACTTAATATTTTAGTTTAACAGTAATAATAACTAAAGTAACTTAACCTTGTAACTCTTCAGGAGCCTCCACAATATTGTCAAGTACAAATGTAAATAAGCAGCAGTAATCTAAACCAGTGTTTCCCAACTTCGGTCCTGGGGGCACACTGTGGCTGCAGGTTTTTGTTCCAACCAGATTCCTAATCAGTGAGAACACCTGATAACACTGATCTCATTTAATTATCTGGTATTATTTTTCTTCTACATTCGGAAAAGCACAGCAGCATGATTTTTACATTTATAAATATTTCTGCTTTTGCTATAGATTTAAATGCTTAACTCTCTTTTGTTGATTTCATTATATTTTGCCCTTTCTCTGTGCATTTTTTCCGCTTTGTTGTATCTTATTAATGACAATTAAAAATGAGCAGAGCAGACACACTGGCAAGTAACACTGAATAATCAAAGACTGCAACTAATTTAGCATCAGACCCACTAATTAGTAAATAAAGGATTAATTAAACAATTGGAACACCTAGAAAAGTAGAATGAAAATCAAGATGAAAATATTGTTAAAAAGAAAAAATACATTATTCCCATATAATTGCTTAGTATATATATATATATACCAAACTTAGTTTTCTAATTTCTATATTGTTCCCAAAACACAGAACTTGGGAAATAACACATCACTTACTTAGCCCAGGAGTCCAATTAAAAACTGAATCTGGTTGGAACAAAAACCTGAAACACTGATCTAAACAGACCCTCCGTGAAAATGTAAACACTCACTGCTCATAAGAATAAAGTTAAAATGCTGTCAAAGCTTAACAGTTGCCTTGCATCTTTTTTGGATTATCATAAAATGAGCTAGAATATCAGTGCTGGAATTGTTCACAATTCACCAAGAAAAAGTGAAATTTTAATGGAACACATTTTTTTCCTGCAAAGAGCATCACAATTACTGCAACACTGATCATTTTACACATTGCCAATGAACTGTAAAAACGATAAACAAAAAAAATTTCAGCAACAATCTATTATTATATGTACAAGGTGCAACTGATATCATTGATGAAATTCCATAAGTCACCAAGCCAACTGCGCTTGAACTGGCTCCACGCAATCACACAGAGGCCAACGCTGATGCTTGCAGGCTAGTCCAGTGCAGTGGCTGAGTCCCTGGGACAGTGATGCTGATTCGCTAGAGGACGGCAGTAGTCATGAGCTGGCTGCTCAACTAATGTATGGCACTGATTGATAAGCATCCGGCATGCTGGCAAATTGCACTGGGAACTGACTATAGCCGGTTGTAGCATTCAATGAATGTATGTCACCGAATATACTGTGGTCCCGCGTGCTGGCAAATTGCACTGGGAATCGACTATAGCCGGTTGCGGTGTTCAACGAATATACGTTGCCGAATATACCCGGCTCCAGTGTGCTGGCAAATTGGAACTGACTATAGCTGGTTCCGGCGGTTTAAGGGTTAAGTTACCGAGGACACCTTCCACAGTATCTCTGAAAAGGATGTTTAATGATTACATCCATCAAACCAGGGGATGCGCCCATTCCAGCAACATCGGGCGCGAGACAGAAGCAATCACTGAGGGGGCATCAGCTCATCGCAAGGTGAACACAAGCATACACATACACTAGCATCATTTTAGCATCGCCAAATCCCCAAAACCTTCATGTGTTTGGAAGGAAACTGGAACACATTGTGGAAACTCACCAGGAAATCATGCAAACTCTGGACAGGCAACACCAGGGATATGACTCCCTGCGAGGCAGCAGCGCTACCACTCTGCCACCGTGTCGCACCCACATTTGTAATTATTAACAGTATTCATTATTTAAATGAAGGTAACGATTTATCTGTAAAATGTAACATACATTCTTTAATGCATTTCATTGTGACAGTGAAATCAAGTACAAATCTATGGATTCCAAATGTGTAGAGAGCTGTAATGTGTTCTGTGTGGCAATTGCTGCTTTCTGCTTCTGTCAGTTCAGGAGGAATCCCCAGAAATAGGTAACGCTTAACAACTGGGTCAGTTTTAAGATGACGTTTATGGCGGTCTACTTTAATGATAAAATACATTTTATGAGATTAAAGTGGACATTTCGAGATTAAAGCTGAAATTTCCACTCTAATCACAAAATAGACCTTTTCACTATCTCCTTAATTTTTTTCTCTGTGGCTCAAATACACTGCCGTTCATTCTGATGCTGATGGAAAATGCCAATTTTGTTTGCACTAATAAATGCTGTTGCCTGCAAGCTGCAATCATCAATAAAGCATTATTCCTTTATTTTTTTTTTTCCTATATTGTCTTAGATGTCATTATTGCAAATTTCCTTGAAATATCGCAATGTAATTTTGAAGCTATATTGCATACCCCTATTAATGACTCAGAAACATCTATATATAATATATATAATTCACTAAGCCGCCGACAAGTAGCCACCCATGGAAAGCACGCAGGAAGGGGTGTGGATTCACTAAGGCGCCGACAAGTAAGACGCCCATGGCGCACGCAGGAAGGAGCCACGCCCACCATCTCTAAGACCATTGGATACGACAACTCGCAGAGCCATGCCCACCAACTCAGACAGGACGAGTCGGGGAAAAAACGCCATCATTTATGTTCGTCTGTGCTACAGTACACATGCACCTCTGACCACGTTGACTTTTCAGTTACGACGCACGACCACGTGCACCATAGAAAACTGTTTTACACGCTACATACAGCAATTCGCATCCGCGACAAACATGCGTCTTCTTAGATGGTCCTGCAGGAACACGGAAAACGTTTCCCCGCCCACCAACACTCCTTATTCCCTGACCGGCGTCCACCGCATCCGCGACAAACATGCGTCTTCTTAGATGGTCCTGCAGGAACATGGAAGACGTTTCCCCGCCCACCAACACTCCTTTTTCCATGGCACGCGTCTACCCTCGCTCTCTAGGCATTCACACTGCCTGCTCATGTGCCTGGATGCAAAAACTCACCGACCACCCAGTTAGTCCCTTTCGTCTGTGCTAGGAGTCCATATGCACCTCTGAGCCACGTCAACGCAGATCAGACACCCAGGCAAACACTGAATAATCAATAGCTGCAACTACTGCCCCAAGTCCTCACCCGAGTCGGTTTCGTCTGTGTTCAGCAGTGTTTCCCAAACTCGGTCCTTGTGAACCCCTGTGGATGCAGGGTTTTGTTCCAACCAAATTTCCTAATCATTAATGCCGGTGAAACTCATCAGGGATAAGTCAGTTTTTCAAACGCAGCCATGTAGCAGATTAGTCTAGCAGGATGTAATAATCCGAGATGAATGCGCGCCGCCACGCTGAGTGAATAGACAATGTATATTGAGTCTAGGAAACATGATCAGCAAGTCTTTGATAGGCTGCAACAAAATGATGAAAGAACGGGCGCATTTTTTTCACACAAGCTAGGTGGGTGTTAGTTAGTTAATTAGTTACTCGAAGGATTTCAAGATTTAATATGCACAAGCGGTAACACTGCAAAAGCAGGCCAAACCAGAAAAGACGGCTGGCAAAAAGTGGCCGACAAATTAAACGAGTGTGCATTGTACTTACTGAAAGCAGCGTTATGGATTTTGCAAATGTTCATTTTTTTCCCTCTGCTTAAAAAACATTAAAAAAGCGGTGTGATTATGCAGCGTATACTACGCCGCAGGTTGGTATGCAGTGTGTAAAACAGTTTGTTGCGGATAATTTGCCTTTTACTTTAACACAAAGATAATTTCCTGTTAGATTTGCCTTTGCGATGACAATTAATAAGGCACAGGGCCAAACTTTCAAAAAGATGTGCATGTATCTGCCAAAACCACTTTTCAGTCACGGACAGTTGTATGTTGCTCTCTCCAGAGTTCCATCTTTTCATTCACTTACTGGTATGCCTGCAGGAACATGTGCAGCGAGCGAGCGACACACACACACACACACGTGTGAGAGAGAGAACGAGCGCTGGACGCATACGAATAATAATACTTCATTACATTGATATACCAGTGTTTTCAGTATTCAAAGCGCTATCCACACGGGGAGAAACCGGGAAGCGAACCCAAAATCTTCCACAGTCTCCTTACTGAAAAGCAGCAACACTACCACTGCGCTACAAGGCAGTTAAAGAATGCACCGGGCTCGATTTTGTTTTCACTTCTGTTTACAGCGATCGGATCATAGCGTGCATTATTGCAATGTTACTTTCCTTGGTGGCTTATTACATTACGGATGTTTCACATGTTAATTTTTTCCCTGTGCTTAAAAGACATTAAAAAAGTGTTTCTCAACTGTGACTCCGGAACAACTCAGTACGCAAGCTATATTAAGCGTCAACAACGAAGACTCGCTACACCTTAATGAACAAGTGGTGAAACTTATCCCTACCGACGAAGTAACTTTCACCAGCATGGCCTCCATCGTCACAGACGATCCCTCTTTCAGTCACGGACAATTGTATGTTGCTCTCTCCAGAGGTCCATCTTTTCATTCACTCACAGTGGTATCCACAAACCCACCCCATTTGGACAACTGTGTCGTTCAGGAAGTGTTCACCCATCAATACATAATTATGCGGCGTATGCTACACCGTGGGTTGGCTAGCGGGTCATACGCTCGCACTGATTACGTCCCTGCCCTTTGTACACACCCCCCTCCACCTCGGTACTACCATGGTCGGGTGACTTGGTGGATTATATATAGAAAAGCAGCCAAAATTGCAAAGAAAAGTCTACATGACTCACAGGTGCATGTGGACTGTGCAAAGAGGAAAACGACTCTGGTGACGAGTTGGGGGTGGGCACATGAACAGGCAGTGCATACTGAACGAGAAATCAGCAGACTAGCATGACCGAGGGGGCGGAATGGGCGTCCTTCCCCTCTCCTCCCGTTCCGCCCTCCGCGCCCGAGCACCGTCCACCCCGATCCCTCGCTCTGGGAGGAGAAGGCACGACGGCGGTCCGCCAGTTTTCAGTCACAGACAATTGTATGTTGGTTCGTTCCGTGCATTGTTACAATGTTACTTTTCTAGGTGATTTATTACATTACCGATTTTTCAAATGTTAATTTTCTCCCTGTGCTTAAAAATCATTAAAAAAGCGGCCTGATTATGCGGCATATGGTACGCCGTGGGTTGGCTAGTTTTTAATATTTTTCTTTTATGGGGAACAGAGACAACAATGTTCCAGACACAATAAGCATCAAAGGGGACCAACACTGAATAAACAGCAAACAGTATCAAGATGTCGATGACACAGGGTAAAGTTATTCAGATTCTGGGTGCAAGACCTAAACAAACTCTGAATGGTACCATAAATTTTATAAGGTACATTCACTCAATCACAAGCACGCACAAACACACTAATATTAACTCTTTTAGGGCTAATTTTTTTTTTTGTTTCTTTTCTCCCAGGGCTGAATATTTTTCCAAAAACTAACTTTTTTTAAAAAAAGAACACAAAGCAATTGAAATCAACAAAAAAAATTTACTTTTGACAAATGTTACTGTCTTGCATGTTGTATGAGCCTGCATACTCTATGATTTCACATACATATCACATACATTTTACACAGCAAAGTCCTGCAAAGCCTGATCTCGCTCAAAGCAGCCAATTTCAGTCATTGTAACATTGCACTGCTTACAATATGTGTTGCTTTGGTGCCTACTTTTCAATTGTCTGTTGCTGCACTCTCTCACATATATTGTTAGTGTGTACTGTAGAGAGACAAGTCACCCGTTTGCCATCGTGCCATGCCACTGCCACCAAGTTTTCTGAATAAAACTTTGCAGCATCACGTACCTATCATCACACTGCATAACCTGTCCAAAGCCACCAGGGGACAAAGCACGTTTGGACCAATGCTCTCTGAAGTTATATCAGCAGTTCTGTCCCATCTCTATTTGTAATGCCACAGCACGCTTCATCTCGTCTTTTGTTGTGGGTTTCCACTTTGAAAAAATGAGAATGCGATGCAAGCGCAGCCCGCGATTCAAAAAATTTCTCTGCCTACCTGTTTGTCTCGTCTGACAGTAGCTGAAAAGCAGCATCAGGAGAGAGCAGCCTGAAGTAGTTCAGCAGCTGGTGATCTGTCGTGTCCAACAGCAAGCCATGCCGTCTTGCGAAGTCCGGTAGCCCACGGATCAATGTCTGTGTATTCCTCCCACACGAACCTTGCCGTAGATGCATCGGCTGTGCGAATGCGTTCAGCTGGCAGCGGATCAGCTGGCGTGGCATCGGCTGGTGTCCGATCAGCTGATGCCGGCTTCTCACTGTCTTGTTTGATCTCCTGATCACTGTCAATAAAATCTGATTCTGAAAAATCTGAGTCAGACTCCACGATAATGCGCAAAACATTGTCTGCCGAGTGTTTTCTTTTCTGCACTCGCTTCGCTCCCTTGTGACATGTCGATGCCATCTTGCCATTGTTTACATTTCGCAACTCACGCACACGCAAGGATTAGTTAACGAGTCTAGCATTCCTCCAAGCACAAAGGGAATGCCTGCGACATGACAGTGAGTTTTGTCGCCATTAACAGCTGATTGTCGCCCTCTATCCCTGGATGTCGACTTTTGTCGACATTCGCCCTCAACCCCTCCTGTCGACAAAAGGTGACATCCACCCTAAAAGAGTTAATGTTGTCAATAAATCAAAGAGCATTGTTCAAACCAGAAGGCATGTCATTAGGCCTAGCCTAGGAAATACCGTGTTATGTTTCTGTATCACATAACAGAGATGAGGGCGAGTCTTCCACTTCCATAGCGCCTGTAAACATATGTGCCCCGTTCAAATGTTTGTGCATCTGTTGTGCTGTCGTGTCTTTTCTGTCACTTGCTTACCATCTGTTTTTTCAAATGTGTTCACAACTGAAGGAAGTAGTGAGTCAATTGTGCGGCACAACGTACTCAGCCTAAAGACATAATTAACTCATTAATGAAAGTGATTGTTGCCAATGTTTTTAATAATCCGTTATTATGGATAATGTTGTTACAGCTCTAATGGAGTGTTCAAAAACCTGAACAACTCATATGGAAGTGCTCAGGAATACCTCCAGTACTGTTCTTTGTTGCCGAAGGAAACCCCAGGGCATTCTCTTTCTATACTGATAGAGTGCCGTCTTTTTTTTTTTTTTTTTTTTGCAATTGTAACCCAGTCCAAACACAAACTTGACCCCCGTCACCCCCACATGAAGATGAACATACTGTCAAGGTGGGTTTTGCTCAGCATGTTAACCAGGCAATTCTCAATAGGATTAAAAAAAAAAAAATTGTCTTTGTGGTTATTAAGATTAAACTAAATTTTTGTCGTGGCATGCATCATATATCATAGGCAAGGATGTCTTTGAAAAATATTTTCTAGCTGGGATGTAGTATCCTGAGTTGAGCTTTTTAACCAGTTGCTTAAAGCCCTCCTTTTCCACAGTTTGGATGGGTATCATACCCTTGGCCAAACAAGTTGTAACTGCATCAGTAATTTCCATCCACTGTTTTCTGTTCTTGTCATAGAGTTCATCTAGCGAGTGCTCCAGCAATGCTTAGTTGAGTCATTTGTTTACTTTTTGGATGCACATCACCATCTGCTAGTATCTCCTATTGTGCCTAAATGGCCTGATTGTACTGGTAGTGTGTTTTTGCTTTCAAGAGATGAAACAAGTTTGTTGTGTTTCCACCTTTGCAAAACATGCAAGAAAACTGTTACTGCTAAAGTATAATGCATTGTTGGAGGTCTGACCTCTTGTAGCCAAACTGCTTCCATACTGTTGAAGTAGCTCAATTTTTAGGTACTAAATGGTCATTGGAGGCTGACACACTGCTCTCACTAGCAGACATGTTTGGGCTTGTGACATTGTTGTGTGCACTAGGAAACGTAAATGCATTGAGTCTGTATATCATTGATATCGTAAGATGAATCTTATTTATCACATAAAAATCTATACCAGTGTTATTGTGGACGATGTGATATGGCACAGCCCTAGTCATTACTTCAAACAACACAGGGTTAAGTAGCAGGTAAAAAAAAAAATTCCTTTTATTGAATATGGTTTGGATTTTTTTAGAAGATGGATTCAGCCATGGTTTTTACCCTTGTTTTAAACACCGTATTCTTTGTTTGCTCTTACAAAATTTTAACCTCCACAAAGACATGTTTATGGATTATTCATTTATTGACTATTTAGAGAATGCACTTTTTTAGAACACATTGAGTGATAAAAGGACTTACACTTGCACCATGACATTGACTGTGTATGTATCCATTTGCCTAGCTCATACCAGCAATGTTATCAATGGTGCCAGTTTTAAGTGTTGCTGGGAACTGTGGAGCTAACCTGAACTATCACAGTTATTAATAGCTTGTTTTATTATGTAGTTGCAGCATGGTTTATAGCTAATTCCCTTTCTTACCTGGTTCAAGATATAGATAGAACTTGTAACTTACGAACAGGAGCTTTTTTACAAGTATGGTTACTTGGTTATGTTTTTTTTATGTTTTTCTTATTTTTTCTTTAATGGAGCATTTATGTGATTTTTTTTTTTTTTTTTAAAGGGAGTTCAAGAATGACTTTTTGGAATTACTTCGAAGACGATTTGGTAAGATGTTTAGATTAAATGACTCAAATCCTTAATATGAAACAATCATGCTCTATTATAAAACTGTTTTAATGACCACCATTTGAAAATGTCTAATACCTTTTCAAATACATGTTTCTAGGGACAAAGCGAGTACACAATAATATTGTATACAATGAGTACATCAGTAATCGAGAGCATGTTCATATGAATGCAACACAATGGGAAACTCTTACAGACTTCACAAAATGGCTTGGCAAAGAAGGTATGTCTTGGTTTGCTAATATACCTTTGTAAAATTAAGTAATATTAAATAAAATTAAGAAATGCTGTACAGTATTAGAAATAAAGTTGCATTAGTTGTTATATTCAATGGATTCTGATTTCTGTCAATAAAAAGATAATCAGGTTCTGAATTAGATTTTTACTTTTAAGGCAATATACTGTCATCATTTATCATGTGTGAGATTAAGATCAGTATAGTAAGACTTAAATCCAGCATTTTATGTATATGTATTTATGCAGTGGTTGCTCCACATAAAGTGCATGTCCAAATGTATGCATCACTGATAAAGTATATAAAATAATACTTTTTAAATTGTAAAAATTAAAATGAATAGTATTAACTTTGTGCCATATAAATAATAAGATTGAAATAATTCTTTTTCAGTTTGTCAGCTACAGGATCTTTTTTTGTGATCTGCTGCATCTTTTCTATATTCACTGATTTTCACTTTTAAGGCAGGCATACACGATGTGATTTTTGGCAAGAATTGAAGCTCAATTTGTCATCTGTCATTTCATGTGCAGTTTGAGCAGTGTTATGATGCACAGTTGCATCTTACGCTTGGGGTGTTGTACAGTCAAAAGGATTTCTGTGTTGTCAGAAATATGAGCAGTCTCACAAGCTGATTTTCTGATGTCGCCATCATATTGGTTGATTGGTATTGTATTTCAGTATGTTGTAGTATAGTGGCTGTACAGGGTATTGCCTTTGTCATTTTCAGCTTCTTCAAAATGTTGTCACGTAGCAGCACACATACAACTACTGACCAGTGAAAAGTGTGTGGTTTTTTAAGATACAAAACCGGTAAGTGTTTCTTTTCTCATATGTTAGCAGTTAAGCAATAAAGAGATGCAAAGTGAGCCCACAGGTGACCAGGTAACACAGGGTTCTCAAACATTGTTCCTGGATGGCAACTATTTTGCTGCAACCGATTTCTTCATTACATGACAATTTTAGCTGTTAATAAAACATACTCTTTAATTTGTGGCTTCTTAGTAACCTCATTCTACCAGATTGGTCATTTCCAAAACTGTTGGGTTTTTCTTTTTCTGAGAGCACCATTAACATTTCTTATGAACCAGAACAGATCTATATTTGATAAACCGGTAGATCCATATTTTTTTTTTCTGTACAGCTATTTTATTGAAATGCATGTAAATGGATCAAATTAGGTGGTCTTGGCTCTCTTTGCATCTTACTATTGTTCAGCTACTAGAAACAAGTAAGGTTTTGGAATGTTGTAAAATTAACCCAAAAGTAGTAGGTTTTATTAACAGCAATAATTGGTTACTAATTAATAATGTACTTGGATCAAAAACCTGCAACCATAGTGGCCTTGCAGGTTCTAAGTTTGACATCTATGATATAAGGTATTTTGTCAGACTTTGCAATTATTCTGCCTGCTTGAGGACCAGTGTTGTTTTAAAGTTGGTGAGATCAGATACCTATGCACTAGAAATTATTAGACATTTTTCCTTATAATGAAGTTCAAGATCTGTGGGCAACTGTTAGGCATGGGAAAGAAAGTTGCACACCCAGAATTGCTTTCAAACTGTTACAGCATTTTAAACTGGGAGGCAACAGATTCTTGATCAGGAGATGCCAAAGCTTAACATATAAGTAAACAAAATGTCTATCAAGGTAGGTATTGACAAGTGAATCAGTGCCATATTGACAGAAACAAGGCAGCCCTCACCTTGAATTGGTTCACTTCAATAAGACAGCTTCCATTTGAATTGAGAACAGTAATTGTCAGTTGGATGGCAATCAGGCAGGTGAATATAAAAAACAAACTGGTACATGGGAGATGGCTGATTACACATAGAAAACATAGAAAAGCTTGACATTCCAGTGCATTGTAACGTTAGTGATTTTGGGATTCATTAACAGCAGGACCTGTGACTTGTTAGTACAAAGTTAAAAAAATTGCATCTGTGCAGCGTCTGTTTATGTAGTTCTTGCCAGGTATTTAGCATCTGTTGAAAGAAACTGCGACTGTGCTATCCACACACTGCTGCTTTTCACTGCTAAATGTTAATGGGGAACTCTGATTGGCCAGACACAAATCAACAGGAAAA
The DNA here is from genome assembly GCF_900747795.2 of Erpetoichthys calabaricus. Taxonomy (NCBI): domain Eukaryota; kingdom Metazoa; phylum Chordata; class Cladistia; order Polypteriformes; family Polypteridae; genus Erpetoichthys; species Erpetoichthys calabaricus. The sequence goes on from NC_041394.2 coordinate 251,960,120, forward strand.
ACTTCTATTTACTTTATCAATGAATTTTATTGGAAGAACTTCAACAAATGCTTTAATAGGCTTTGTTGTTGACATCACTTAAATTGAGCAGTAGCATATTTTTTTGACAACCACTGTTTAGATGAATTAGTCCTTGGTTTATTATCTGATAAATCCTTACAACTATAACATACATCCCTTTATTTCCTGACCCAGGTGATCCATTTTAATATCCTATTTAGACCGAGCCTACCATAGCAGCATTTGCCAAAAAGGTAGCACTAACCCTGGCTAGAGTGTTAATCCATTGCAAAGTTCCTATGCACACCCATTGTTGCCGCCGAAGAATAAGGCGAGATCAAGCACAGGTAAAGCGCTTGTCAAAAGAAATCTCTCAGTCCAAAAGTTAGTTTTAAAAATATTTAGTGAAAGTTAAAAGAAAATAATCCACACAAGAATAAAAGAAAATGTAGTTACACACATAAAATAAAAGGCAAAAAAAAGGGAAAAATGTATCTTCTCTAAACTTAGCTTTTCTTGAGAAACTTTAGTTATTTCTGTACTTAAAAGTTCTTTACTTCTTCTTTCTATACTTAAAGGTTATTAACTTCTTATATACTTAAAGATTCTTAGCTTCTTCTTCTGTACACTGTAATTGTACGGTTCTGCACTTAAATAAGTGCTGTTTTACGAGTTACTTTACACACTCAAAAAGCCCATAAGCACATAGGCATGTGCACAGACATGGTCACATGCGCTAGCACGAACACGGTTTAAAGCCGTATGCCTCCACATCTTACACATGGCAAGGCTGTCACTAACTGAAGAATAATGTTTACTCAAAGCTGTTAGAAATGGCAAGAATATACCAATACAATTCTACTTATGGGGGTTTTAGGAACCTCCCATAGATTATTCATTGTCATCTAGTAAAATATTTATGAATCTTATATAACTAGGAAAATGGCTGTTACACATCTGGCCCCTAATTGTTTATGCTTGGGCAGAAATCAATTACTTTATCATTACTTAATAAGAGCCTTTACTATACTGAACTTAAACCAAACTTAAATTCTACTGTAGAAACACAAACACTAAGCTTAAGAAACTTAAAATTAAGCATGCAAAAAGAAAAATTAATCATTTCAATCATTTGCTGCTTCCTGGGGCAGGCACAGTTTGTTCACAGGTCTTTCCAGTGTGCTGGTCTTGGTCTGCACACAAACTCTTCTGACTGCCCCATTTGCATCTGACATTGTCTTGATGACTTGACCCTTTACCCAGGAGTTACAGGGTGTAGCATCTTGTAATTACGCCCACAATGTCCAATTTCTTTATGAACTTGTTGCATAATGAGAGTAGCAATATGTGAATTCTTCTGAAAAATTGCAGGGTGTTTTGCCTCTTCTGGCATAGCAGATTTGCTGAGTCTTCCTCCAACTCTCAATATTCCTTCTGGCAGGACTGGGTCCAGTTTGTTGATTTTACCTTTCTTTACAAGCTGATTTTTGTGCAAGGCTTTAACTTCCTCTGGGTAAGTTCATTTTCTGCTTTAGACAAGTCATTTAGAGACAATGGCTTTTGCCTCATTGTTGATTTGTATTCCTTCATATGTTCTGAGATTAGTGTCTTTTGTTTCTCTGGGCTGCGTCCAGACTGACTGACTGTATATTGAATTACCTTTCTCTCTTCTTTCAGACACATTAGCACTTCTTTGAACTTAATGAACCATGCTACTGCTTTCTTTAAATTGAATCATTCTGAAAAATACTCTACAAGTCTTTTTACTGGTTCAGTTTTTTCTTCTACACTTACAAAATTTACTACACACCTTTTGATTTCCTGATCGTCGCTAGTAGACAGGTCCACTTCATCCAGTCTCTTAGGCCATTTGTACTTTGACTGTAGCAAGAAGTTTGGGCTTTATATCCAAGTCTTTTGTTGAAGCTTTCTATTGTTAATCCTCTTGATGCCTGATCTGCAGGATTTTGTGAAGATGCGACATACCTCCATTGAGAGGGTTGTGTGCGCTCTCTTTTCACTGCGATTCTGTTGGCAACAAAAGTTTTGTAGTGTGCACTTTCATTTGCAGTGTACCTTAGTACTGTGGTGCTGTCAGTCCAAAAGATGGACTCTTGCAGGGGAATCTGTAGTTCTTGTTTTAACATTTTGTCCATTTTGACTGCTACCACTGCTACTGTAAGTTCTAATCTTGGTATAGTGACAGGTTTTAGTGGTGCCACTCTTGATTTCTCCATTGGAAAAGAACAATGTTTCTCATTTTCTTTGTTAGTCAGAAGGAGGTAGGTGTGGTAATGTGCTTTACTGGCATTACCTGTAATTAAGTAAAATTTGTCGAAGGTCCTCTGCAGTGTTGAGAGGCATTTGTTTGTAATAAACAGTTAAAGTATAAAGAAAGGAAACTTGCCTTTTTCCTTTTTTATAGAATGCAGATAGACCTCTTCACTGACCTTATTAGCGCCTTTTGGAGAGTGTCACGGTAGGTCTCATGTGGAATGGAGAGACAGCCTTGCCATTAACCGGCCGGGATGGCATTGTCGGTCCTCCACTCCTGTGTGGCCTCCCGCGACCCCATAACTCTAAAGGAGTAAAAGAAAGGGTGAAGCATCGTAGTATTAGTTTACCGCGGTTTAGAAAAGGGATCCCATGTGTGTAGTTGTCTGGCCAGTAGCTCAGGGGAAGGACGTGAAAATTTAAATGCTTATGTTAACTTAAGGCAGAAGCGCAGTTTGCGTCTCAAAAGTCGGCACAGCTATGTGCGCGAGCGCGCGCCGGCTGCTTGAGCTATTATAGTATTTTTGCAGGGCAGGAGACGCCACTTCTCGCAGACACATTCTCGTCATCGCGTGTTTGTAGTGAGATGACTTAGGATAGCTTAATTGGTTGGCACAAGGGCACCGAATATAAAAGGGACTCATGGCCCATAGAGGTTGGTTCCTTTCTGATTAGATCTTCTTGGAGAAAGGTACTCGGCGGAACAGCTTGAATTTACCAAGCATTACGGCTTGTGCCTTGTTTTTGTAAATATTTGTTCATGTATACATATCTCTGGAGTAATTTTGGTGGAGGTATTTATTTGGGTTATGGGTTTTGGTGCACTGTTTATTTTTGTATATAGCCACTATTTTTGAGCTTCATTTACTTACTGTTTTTTTTGGGTGTCTTTTGCGGTATTGAACTGTGTGTTGATATATAACTTCCGCAGAACATTATTTTTGTTAAGTGCACCTGTAAATAAAACCTCACTTTAGTTTTCAAAAACCCAACCCTTTTTTTGTGTCCGTGTCTCCCTGTCTTACACTATCATTCTGGTCACTCTCGGTCCCACATACTAGACACCTAGAGTGTAGGCTGGTGTTCCTAATTCCCACTACACGGGGTGTCACATTTTGTGTGGCAGCGGTGGGATCCGATCAGGTGTGGTAAAAGTGAGACAGTATTTTTGATTTTGGAGTACGGACGAAGACAGTTTTTGGCAGAATGGCTCCAAAGAAGCTTCAAGGCGTTGGAACTCCAGACTGCAATACAGGAGTTGTCTCCGGAGCAGCCCAGGCAGGGGAAGAAGTTCAAGCCACTGGGGATATCCGTGCAGTGGAGGCGCTTTTGCGACAATTCATCGCTGTGCAGGAAGACACAGACCAACGATTGGAACAGCAATTCAAAGGTCTGCAGCACCAGTTCAATCAGCTACAAGGACAGGTGAATTTGGTGCAACAGTCACAGTCCTCCAACCCAGATGAATCTGTTGAAAGAAGTAGAGGAGCCTCAGTAAGAACATGGGAATACCCTCGTCTGATGCCCTTCCAGGAGCCCGAGGACATAGAACATTACCTTTCAACATTCGAAAGGGTGGCTACTGTGTGTGACTGGCCAAGAGCAGATTGGGCAATCCGTCTCGTTCCCTTGCTTACAGGAGGGGCCAGGGCAGCATTTTTGGCCATGCCAGTAGAGGAGTCCCTGATCTACGACTCATTAAAAGCTGCCATCCTTGAGAAGTATGAGATCAGCACCGAAACGTACAGGATGAGGTTCCGTTTTCTGGAATGGGAGGAAGGTCAGTCTCCCAAAGAACTTCTGACACTACTGAAGGAATTATGCACTAAATGGTTACAACCCCAGAAACACTCAATAGACCAGATAATTGACTTTATTGTGTTAGAACAACTTTTGCAGGTATTTGACATTAAAATACGTACATGGGTAGAGGAGTATCGGCCAAAGACTTCCAAAGAAGCAGCGGAGCTGGCTGAGGTGTTCCTGGCTGCCCATCGTCCAAGGAACCTGCGGAAGGAAGATAAAGTCATCCAGAGGCCCAGAAATAGAGCTAAGCCCACAGGTATGTCTCAGGATGAAATGGGTCGTGGTCCTATGAGTTTAGTCAACCCACCTACAAAGCCAGATTATAGGAGAGGTTGGTTGTGTCATGGTTGTGGACAGAAAGGCCATCTAATTAAGTTTTGTCCAAACAAACGAAAGGAGACAAAACTTTGTTTTGTTCCATGCCCCCTACCTGAAAAGAAGACGCCTTTTAAGAACAGGGAGAAGATTCTGAGGGTTTCTATGGCAGGTAAACTGTACCCTGCATTAATAGACACAGGAAGCACCCAGTCTCTGGTGAGAAAAGACTGTTTGTTTGGTCGACCAAGTGGTACAGTCAGGTCAGCAGGTAGTATTGAGGTGTGTCCATGGTGAAGAAGTCACCTATCCTCTGGTCCGGGTGAACCTGGAGATTCAAGGTTTGGGTTATGAGTTATCCCATGGGCGTATTAGACAACATGCCTTACCCAATTCTACTAGGGTTGGACGTGCCGGGGATTGAAGATCTCTTACAGGGTACTCTGCAGGCGGAGACTCTGATGGTCACAAGAGCCCAGGCGGCAAGGCAAAAACAAAACGCCCAGGATGGCTTGGATGTGCTGCCGTTTGGGGAAGCTGACAAGACCGGCACTGTCCGTAAAGCCCGTAGTCAGAGAAGGCGTGAGAAGCTCTGGGGCGTTCCCCAGAAGCAGGGTGAGCTCATATTGCCTTTGGATCTCACAGGAAACAGTAGCGACTTACCGAGCGATGTGGCTTCCGCTCAGCGGGACGACCCCAGTCTGCGCGTCTGTTTTGACAAGGCCACAAAGGGTTCGCAGTCTAAGACGGGAGAGAAATTTATTATTAAAGATGACCTCCTGTATCATCAAGATGACTATGTGCAGAGACTGGTGTTGCCATCTAGTCTGAGGGAGAAAGTGTTACAGATTAGCCATAGCATTCCCTGGTCAGGTCATTTGGGGCAAGTAAAGACATCCGATAGGCTAGCACGACATTTTTATTGGCCTGGATGGTCTAAAGATGTAACAAATTATATAAAAGCATGTGCAGAATGTCAGAAAGTTGGACCAGTGAAGAGAGGAGACAAAGTTCCACTAATACATTTGCCTGTAGTGGAAGAGCCTTTCTCCAGGATAGCGGTTGACATTGTGGGTCCTGTTGAACATAGCCACACTGGACATAAATATATTTTAGTGGTGTGTGACTACGCAACCCGGTTTCCAGAAGCCTTTCCCCTGAAAAAGACAAATGCAAGTAACATTGTGAGGGCTTTAATACAGCTATTTGCCAGAGTGGGGATCCCAAGAGAAATGTTAACTGACCAGGGGTCCAACCTAACAGCAAAATTGATAAGACAGGTGAATAGTTTGTCAGGGTGTGGTCCTTAACCCCCGAATTCCTATCACCCACAGACGGATGGGCTAGTGGAGCGATTTCATGCCACTCTAAAACAGATGTTGAGGAAATTTGTTAGCGTGACTGGATCAGATTGGGACTAATGGCTACCATACCTGTTGTTCGCTTACTGGGAGGTTCCCAGGCATCTACAGGATTCTCTCCATTTGAGCTGTTGTATGGTCGTCATGTGCGAGGACCCCTTTCTGTGCTAAAGGAAACCCTAGAGGGAGATAGCACATTTTGGGATTCAGTTCTGTATCTAACATTTGTCCTTAAGTTGCAGGAAAAATTTGCCAACTTGTCACACTTTGTAAAAGTAAACATGGAAAACGCACAAGCCAAGCAGAAAGCGTGGTATGACAAGGCAGTCAGAGACCGAAAACTTACAGTTGGACAGAAGGTACTATTATTATTGCCTACTTCAGAGAGCAGTCTTTTAGCCAAGTGGCAAGGGCCATACACTGTAGTTGCTCAAAAAGGTCCTGTCACTTATGAAATTGATATGCCTGATCATCCTAGGAAATTAAGGCAGACTTTTCATATTAATATGCTGAAACCGTGGCAAGAATATACTAACCCTTCCAGTCAGCTATTAATTCGTAGCGTTCCGGAGGAAGAGAAATCGGAGGAGCAGTACTTGCCATCATGCAGAGAAGTCCAAGTGGGACCATCATTGGAGCATCTAGAAGAGACAAAAAGTGCAGAAGTACAACAGTTGATTCCAGAGGGTCTGTTTGGATCTTTGCCTGGTAAGACTCCTCTAATACATCATGATATTCGCCTTACCTCCCCAGGTCCTGTGAGAACAACATATTGTAGGATCCCTGCACTCCTACAAGAGGTTTTCAGAGAGGAACTGGAACAGATGAAAGATTTAGGCATCATCGAACCTTCAGTGAGTGACTGGTGTAGTCCTGTGGTACTCGTTCCTAAAAAGAATGGACAGATGAGGTTCTGTGTGGACTACAGTAAGCTTAATGCCATCTCAGCTTTCGATACCTACCCAATGCCTAGAGTGGACGAGCTAGTAGAGCAGCTAGGTCCTGCAAAATATTTAACAACAATTGATCTTTGCAAAGGTTATTGGCTGGTCCCACTCACAGAAGAGGCAAAACCTCTTACCGCTTTCAGGGCTCCCGGAGGTTTGTACCAGTTCACGGCCATGCCATTTGGGTTGCATGGAGCTGCAGCGAACTTTCAGCGCCTCATGGACAAAGTGTTGCAAGGAGCAGAGATGTACACTAGAGCTTACATAGATGACATTGTTGTGTACAGTAAGACCTGGGAAGAACATCTACAACACCTGGCGGATGTGTTTGATAGGTTAAAAACAGCTGGACTTGTTGTTAACCCTGAAAAAACAGTCATTGCTAAAAAAAAAAGTGCAATACCTTGGGTACACCATAGGGGGCGGTTTGATCCGACTCCAAATTGACAAAATGGCCGCTATAAAGGATCGTCCGCGTCCTGGAACCAAGAACCAGGTACGGTCATTCCTTGGTATGGTGGGGTGGTACAGAAGATTTATTCCCAATTTTTCTAAGATTGCAGCGCCCCTCACCGACCTGCTTAAAGGATCTGCACCACGAAACATCCATTGGACAGAGTCATGTGAAAATGCCTTTCAATCTTTGAAGAAGATATTTTGTAAAAATGTTGTATTGCATTGTCCTGACTTTGCGAAACCTTTTGTTTTACAGGTTGATGCCTCTGGGGAAGGTTTAGGAGCAGCCTTGATGCAGGGGGAGGGTGAAGAGAAGAGGCCAATTTTGTTTATTAGTAGGAAGCTGTTTGACCGAGAGAAAAAGTACGCTACCTTAGAGAAGGAAGGATTAGCAATAAAATGGGCTGTAGACAGCTTAAAGTATTACCTTCTTTCCAACGAATTCATTGTGGAGAGCGACCACCGAGCATTGCAGTGGATCCAAAAGATGAGGCATTCTAATGCTCGGGTGGCCCGCTGGTATTTGGCAGTCCAGCCATACAGGTTTCAGTTACGTTATGTTGCTGGGAAAAAGAATCTAGTGGCAGATTATTTATCCCGCACATACGACCTGAAGTCTTGAGGGGGAGGGTGTGTGGTAATGTGCCTTACTGGCATTACCTGTAATTAAATAAAATTTGTTGAATGTCCTCTGCAGTGTTGAGAGGCATTAACTGTTTATTACAAACAAAAGTACAGTGGAACCTCGAGATACGATCACCTCTGTATACGAGAAATTCAAAATACGAGGAAAGTATGAGCGAAAAATTCAGATCTAAATGCGAGCATTGGCTCGCGTAACGAGCCACGAGCCAGGCTGTGGGTATAGCTCGCGGCTTAGCGAGGGGGCGTGGTAGCAGTTGCGAGCCGCGATCTGCGGTGTCTGCGTTTCTCACTTAAGTGCACAGGTGGGAAACTGCCCACATCCATGATTGTTCCTGTGGCTGATGGGCTGCAGCTGCCATGTCCTCCCCGCATATATAGAGAAGCGTGAGCCGGTTAAGGGGGAGAAGAAGTAAAAGAAAAGAAAAGAGAGGAGAGAGAGAGAGAGGGCAGGCAGGCGGTGCGGGAGAGCTAGCGAGTGAGTGCAGGCTCGCGTGTAGCTGAACAGGCGAGCCAAACAGCTGAAGCAGGACGGTGTAGAGAAGGTCAGCTGCATTAAGAGTGTCTCGCCTGTTGCAGAGCCCGCAGGTGAGACGCTAACAGAGAAGAAGCACCGGGGATTGTCATCTGTTTTTTAAAGACTGCATCCTTTTGACGTTTTAACCTCGTGTTAAAGGATTGTTATTCTTGTGTATTTTAAACCTCCACTTCACAACTGTTTTAAGGATTATTTATTTAAAGATTTATTGAATGCTCTACTGCACTTTGGACACCTGTTTTGATTCTTTTAATAATCAGTTATATTATTTACCAGTGTTATTTATTAAAGGTAGACTACAGTATATATAATTTATCAGTGTTCTTTGTTAGGAAAATTGATTTTTATGTTAATATATTTGGGGTGTGGAACGGATTAACTGGATTTCCATTTTTTTCAATGGGGAAGTTTGTTCTAGATACGAGAAATTCGCTATACAAGCTCAGTGCTGGAACGAATTAAACTCGTATCTAGAGGTTCCACTGTATAAAGAAAGGAAACTTGTCTTTTTTCTTTTTTATAGAATGCAGATAGACATCTTCACTGACCTCATTAGCGCCTTTTGGAGAGTGTCGCGGTAGGTCTCATGTAGAATGGAGAGACAGCCTTGCCATTAACCGGCCGGGATGGCATTGTTGGTCCTCCACTCCTGCGTGTGCCTCCCGCGACCCCATAACTCTAAAGGAGTAAAAGAAAGGGTGAAGCGTCGTAGTATTAGTTTACCGCGGTTTAGAAAAGGGATCCCATGTGTGTAGTTGTCAGGGCAGTAGCTCAGGGGAAGGACGTGAAAATTTAAATGCTTACGTTAACTTAAGGCAGAAGCGCAGTTTGCGTCTCAAAAGCCGGCTGCTTGAACTATTATAGTATTTTTGCAGGGCAGGAGACGCCACTTCTCGCAGACGCGTTCTCGTCATCGCGTGTTTGTAGCGAGATGACTTAGGACAGCTTAATTGGTTGGCACAAGGGCGCCGAATATAAAAGGGACTCATGGCCCATAGAGGTTGGTTCCTTTCTGATTAGATCTTCTTGGAGAAAGGTACTCGGTAGAACAGCTTGAATTTACCAAGCATTACGGCTTGTGCCTTGTTTTTGTAAATATTTGTTCATGTATAAATATCTCTGGAGTAATTTTGGTGGAGGTATTTATTTGGGTTATGGGTTTTGGTGCACTGTTTATTTTTGTATATAGCCACTATTTTTGAGCTTCATTTAGTTACTGTTTTTTTTTTGGGTGTCTTTTGCAGTATTGAACTGTGTGTTGATATATAAATTCTGCAGGACATTATTTTTGTTAAGTGCACCTGTAAATAAAACCTCACTTTATTTGTCAAAAACCCAACCCTTTTTTGTGTCCGTGTCTCCCTGTCTTACACTATCATCCTGGTCATGCTCGGTCCCACATACTAGACACCTAGAGTGTAGGCTGGTGTTCCTAATTCCCACTACACGGGGTGTCACAGTAGGAAATAGTGCCATGCCCATTTTCGGAGGCATCTCCAAAATTATGCATTTGTGCGGTCATTATTTGACCAAATCCAGGCGGTTTAATGCACCTGTCTACATTGATAATCCACAAGTAGCTGTAAATCATCCATCCATTTTTTCCATTGCCGAACATATATAACCTCCACTTCTTGATCCCATGCATATTTTTCTTTACACAGTTCTGTTAGAATAAGTTTAGCAGGCAGTGTGACTGGTGCTAAAAATCCAAGTAGGTCATATATTGAACTGACCACTGACAGAATACCACATATTGTAGCAGGCTTATCTTGAAGCTTTACCTGGAACTTGAAACTGTCAGTTTGTGTGCACCATTGAACGCCTAGGCTCTTTCATCTGGTAATAAATCACGGCTTAGGTCCAAGTTTTTTTGATCTATTGCCCTGTCTTCTTCAGGAATGGACAACAAGAGTGCTCTATTATTGCTTATCCATTTTGTAAGATAAAATCCTCCCTTTAAGCACAAGGCTTGGAGATCTTTGGCCAATTTTATGGTTTGTTCTTCTGTAGCAACTGACTTTAAACAGTCATCAACATAGAAATTATTTAACACAGTGTTAACTGCTTCCTCTGGAGCTGTGCCTCTTGCATCCTCTGCTGTTCTTCTTAAGGCATATGAGGCACAACTCGGTGATGAAGTAGCACCAAAAAGATGCACTGTTATTTTGTATTCCTCAAGTTCATTGTTTAGATTACCTTCAGGACACCATAGAAAATGAAGAAGATCTGTGTCTTCATCTGGAACCTTCACTTGATAAAACATTGATTTAATGTCTGTCATGAGAGTAATCGGTTCCTCTCTGAATCTTGTAATTCAATGAGTGTATTAGTTAAATCAGGTCTTTTCAGCAACTGTTCATTTAGAGAAAAGCCTTGGTAAGTGGCCGTACAGTCAAAAACCACTCTGATCTTATTTTTCTTTGGATGATATACTCCATGGTGAGGTATGTACCACACACTCTCCTTTTCAAGGGTTAGCTGTTCAGTGGGTACCTTGATGGCATATCCTTTGTCTAAAATGTCTGTCATGAAAATTTTATAATCCTCATGGAATGTTGGATACTTTGTAAGTTTCCTTTTAAGTCCAATAGCATGTTGTTCTGCAACACAATGATTGTTTGGCACTTTAAGAGTCTCATTTCTAAAAGGCAGGTTAATGCAATAGTGTCCATTCACTAGTCTTGCAGTATCTGAAGCTATGCGCATGAATTTAATGTCCTCCTGTGACATTTCCTGTTTTTCCTCACAACTGTGCTCTGGAAAGTCTATATTGTATTGTTGGAGTAACATTTGTTCTAACTCCATTATTGTCACATGATTGACTGAATAACTTTGCAGTCTTTCTTTGTCTGAGCTCTTTATCAATCCATTAACAATCCACCCTCGGAATGTTTTTACAGCATAGTCTTTCATCTTCACTATGTATGATTTGCCATGGTTCCATGACTTTATGGGTATTTGTACTTAACAACAACAATATTAATAATAGAATTGTAATTACAATATTATTCTTTTGGTCAGCATTTATCTGGGGTTGACGCACATCTTTTAGATAAGACAATTTCTTAACATCTTTTTCTTTAGGGATGTTCTCCCTTTTCACTGGTACAGAGTTCAGTGTGTACACTTCTGGTACATTAAAAAATGTATTTTCTTCTATCCCCCAGACTTGTAATTCAGTTAAAAATGAACACTTTATTAATTTCTGTCTATTAACTTTGTCTCTTTCTACAGTGCTGATGTAGATATGGGACTTTCTTGCAGAAAGATTTAACTGCTCTTGCAAACTTTCTGTGCAAAACGTAACTGCAAAACATAGAGCATATGTTTCTACACATTTTTCACTTGTTTCAGACTTAACTTTAACTGGAGTCACAGCTAAGACACACTCTTTACCGGCCCCGGTATCAGTACAAGTCTCTAATGGTTCAACAGAAATATGGGCAGAAGAAACGTTCTTCTCTTCCAACTTAGCATTCTCCTTTTTCGGAGGTGTGGCTTTAACGTCGGTGCCTTTTTCCTTATTCATATACAGAATGAATGGATGTAAATGAGAACATATTTGGTATTTAATCTTTTCTTCACAGTCTTTACTAAAATGTCCTTGTTTAAGGCACTTAAAGCATAAGCCTTTAGATTTCAAAAAGTCAATTTTACTTGCATAAGTTAGTGTCTGAATTGCACTGCATTCATCAAGATCATGATTTTCATTGCAAAAAAGACAGTGCTTACCGCTTGTACGTCCAGCCGTCTCCGCCGTTTTGACTGAGGAGTCTGTAACCCTTTTTTTTTTCTGCAGCAGAAAAGTTTGTAGCAAAACTGCTTTCTCTCGGAACGTCTTTCAAAGGATACTCCTCTTGATCGGTGTTGTCCTTTTCCTTCTTGAAGGTATGGCTTTGTAGAGCTGAGCTGTACACGGGATCCAAAGCTGATGTCGTCTGTTTGTCCAGAAAGTTCACTGGATTGGCGAGAATGGCTTGTCTGCTGTCCGTACTTTCAATACTCTGAACTTTGCATTGCCACAGTAATAGGTCTTGAGGAAGTTTGGAAACTATAGTACGAAGGTTATCATTACTTTCAAATTGTTGTCCGCTTTGTAAGTCGGCATAATGTTTATATATCCGCCAGGAGAGATCACATAATCACTCAGACCTTCTCCTTTCTGTAGATGGTTTCCATAAAGATTTTTGAGCTTCATTCTGGCCTTTTGATAACCTCCTAACGGTGACAAGTATTTACAGTTTTTAACAATCTCGTGAGGTGTACCTTCAGTAAACTGTGCCAAGAAGTCCAATTTATCTCGCAGATTCCCTATTACTTCAAATGCTCCAATAAAGTCCACATATTTCAAGGGATCGCCGTCAAATATTGGAATCCTTCTGTATGGCACATAAGGCGCTTGAGTCTTATACTGTTCTTTCTGTTGATCATGACGCTTATCATAAAGCGATTGTTGAAGAGGTGCTGGTGCTTTATTTTGTTGATTATAAAGCGGTTGCTGAGGATTGTTTTTACTTTCATTTTTTATATAAAAAGTCACGAATACTTGCATCTTGTGGCTTTTCATTTTTTACATCTGGTTTCGGAGGCACATTAGGATTTGGTTTATCTGAGCTTCGATTGCTTCTTTGAAGAGCTCTCAATTTTGCTTGAGACTCTGCTATAGCTGCTTCCAATTCCAATTGTTCTCTTTTGGCCTTTAACTATATTTCCTCGGCTTCTCGTTGTGTTTCCTGAGCTTTTTTCTTAGCTTTCAGTTGCGCTTCCTCGAAAAGTAGAGCCTGTAGCTTTCTTTGGTTCTCTGCTTTAGCTAACAGCACAGCGTGTGCTGCTTCTTGAGATCTGATGGCACTACTTGAAGTAGCCACTGTACTTTTAGTTTTTGCGGAAACTGCAGGAGAAATGTCATCTTTCGTTCTGTAGTCCCTGGATTGTTTACCGGAAAAGTCAGGTTGCTGGTTGAGGCTTTTATTTTGACATACTTCAAAAACCCAATTCATTGTATAGTCCATAAATGTATTAAAAGTTTTCATTTTAGCATCAAAATCCTTTTGTGGCATTTTCCGTGTATCTTCATTACTCAGGAAGGATAAAAGTTCGTCTCTTAACCTTTTGTATTCCATTCTCAGATTGAGGAACTGATTTTTAATAATTAAGTCTACTTTTTCGCAGTTAAATTCGTTTTGTTGTAAATCCCTTACGTTCTTCATCAGACGATATATTTGTTTGTATTTGTAATCCATTTCTGATTGAAGTTTAGTAGTCACTGAATTGAACGGCTTTCTGTCGTCATGGAGATGGTCCTTTGTGATGTCATATTCAAAGCGACTTTCATTCACGCCACGCAGATATTTCCTCTGGATGCCGGAATCAGGTGCCATGACGATTTTATTAGGTGTTTAAGCTCCTTTATAATTTATACAGTCTCACGAGGAGCACTAGCAATTCTCAAATATGTCCTACTCCAATCAAAGACAAAGATTAAAAGTACCTGTCGAGTCTTTTGAATTTGTTGTTGCTTTCTTTCGTTGCAGTCCGGTTTCAGGCTTAGAACACGCAGGTTACTTTCTTTTATAATCCAAGGCAATTTTCAAGCTTTTAATCTTTAGGCAGGTTTCAATCCCAGGCAGGTTTTAAACTTTAGTGTAACCGCCGAAGCATAAGGCGAGATCAAGCACGGGTAAAACGCTTGTCAAAAGAAATCTCTCAGTCCAAAAGTTTGTTTTAAAAGTATTTAGTGAAAGTTAAAAGGAAATAATCCACACAAGAATAAAAGAAAAAATAGTTACACACGTAGAATAAAAGGCAAAAAAAGGGGAAAATGTATCTTCTCTAAACTTGGCTTTTCTTGAGAAACTTTAGTTATTTATGTACTTAAAAGTTCGTTACTTCTTCTTTCTATACTTAAAGCTTCTTAACTTCTTATATACTTAAAGATTCTTAGCTGCTTCTTCTGTACACTGTAAGTGTACGGTTCTGCACTTAAATAAGTGTTGTTTTACGAGTTACTTTACACACTCAAAAAGCCGTAGGCCCATAAGCACATAGGCATGTGCATAGGCACGGTCATGTGCGCAAGCACAAGCATGGTTTAAAACTGTATGCCTCTACACCTTACACATGGCAAGGCTGTCCCTAACTGAAGAATAATGTTTACTCATAGCTGTTAGAAATGGCAAGAATATACCAATACAATTCTACTTATGGGGGTTTTAGGAACCTCCCATAGATTATGCATTATCATCTAGTAAAATGTTTATGAATCTTATATACTGTAACTAGGAAAATGGCTCTTACACCCATACTTACTCTTGTCACACCTTTACACAATCTGCCTGTTTTGCATGTGTTTGAGATGTAAGAAAACAACTCATTTCCTTGACTCTTTCTTGTTACACTTTATAAGGATTTTCTTTTTGTGTTTTTTTACATTTTTTTGAGTTTATTAAAATCAAATAACATTCCATACAAGCAAGTCAAATTTTACAAAACTAGGTTTGAATCAAATAAACCCCCAGGGATTTCCACCAGCATCAAAAGTAGCATGTCCAGTGTCTATTATTTTTGGATCTATACATTTTATGTAATCTATTTGTTTGTTTGCCAATCTTGCAATTGGTCCAACATAAAATATAGGCTACCAGTAATGGCGCACTGCACGGTAATGTGCAGTGAATACACTTGACTTGAGCATTCATACTCTTTCTCTGTATGTTTAGCATTTGTTTGCTCAGAGGTTGATGCATTTGCTGCTCTTCTTTTGTTGCCATCTTTTCACGTTAAAACTGATTAAGTCAGTGTTCGTGTTCCAATTACTTAGTATGTTTTCTTTAATTTTTCACTTAAGCTGGCACTTAAGTCTTCAATCTGCCTCAAGAATAATTTAAGATATGAAGAGGTAGGGGAAGTTACGGCAAAGGTGGTAGGGATGAGAACGGCACCCGTACACATGTGCTGCACAGCTGCCCTGCTGGCTGCTGCAGAGAGTTCATTCTACAATGAAATAAAATAAAAATAAAAAGAGGAATAACCTTGGCGGTCAATCATCACCTTGAAAGCGGATAGTAGACGTCACGTTGTATATGTGTACCAAATTTCAGGTCGATAGGTCATACGGTTTGCGAGCTACAGGTGATTTAAAATCCTGGACAGACAAATGAACAGCCACGGTAGTGTATTGTATATAATATATATATATATATATATATATATATATAGAGTACTGGGGAAAGGGGTTGTAGCTTGGATGGGGCAGAGTTATTTTCTCAGCTAATTTGAATAACAGTGTTTGTCTAAGAGTACATCTTTTTGTCTCATCGTGGGTTGTTTTGCCGTGTTGAATTTCAAAATGACAGGTTTTTTTTTTTCTGGTTTATTTTCATCAAGGCCCTTTTCTGTGAGATTTATAGAGCCCCAAAGAGGTGTATGTTGTGGCCAAACCCTTAAGTAGCAATGTACTTTTCTTTTACTCCTCAAAGCTTAAATTCCAAATCATCCTTTCACTGAGTTTTGCAGATACAAAATCCCATGCAAAACGCACGTTTGGCAGCTACTACAGCCTGGAGTTTGGCTATGACACAACTAACTTCACAAACCTGGATCTGAGGGATTTTCTTCTGCCATTCCCTGTCGATCCTCAAGAATGGACCACTATTTTCAGGGCTCTTAAGAGATGATTGATTGGGTTCAAGTTTAGACTTTGGCTGGGCCACTCATGGTCATTCACCAAATTGACTCTGCCACTCCTTTGTTGTCATTGTTTTGTACTTAGAATCATTATTTTTTTGGAAGGTGAATCTTCAGCCAAGTCTGAGGTCCAGAGCACTCTGCAGCATGTTTTCATTAAGGATTTCTCTGTAGTTTGCTCTGTTTGGCTTTTGCTAGTCTTCCAGTCCCTGATTCTGAAAAACAACTCCTCAGCAAGATGCTGCCACCACATCCTTCACTTCTAATAATAAATAATAATTCTTTAGTGGGGAGCTGCTTCAACCACCATTTAGTGTAGCATCCACCTGGATGATGCAATGGCAGTCATTTTTGTGCCAGTGTGCTCATCACATCACATCAGCAGTTAGGTGGGGAAGTGGTGTGTGTGTGTGAGTGAGTGTGTGAGAGAGAGAGAATTTGAGACAGGTGACGACTGGGGGCCAGAATGACTATGCCATGGAGGGCAAATTAGCCTGGACATTGGGAGATGATGAGTGGTGCCCAGTTTCCCAATTCAGAGCCCTGTAGTGCTAAGGAGAGCTGCCATAAGATTAAACGCACAAAATAAATGTGCCCCATAAGTAAATATAATTAAAGTTCCTTGTCTTTATCTATTAAATGTTTAACTTGCTACAAAAAACATTTTAGCCTGTGGGGGGAAAAAAGTGTCGCATCCATGCCTGAAGCTCAAAATTTTAGCATTGACTCACTTGCAATTCATACATGTAGCTTGTGGTTTTCTGTCCCCATGTGTAATAAAGCCAAAGTATTTCCAGATGCCACTCCAGCTGCCCTGTTGGTGAGTTTAACCCATGCTGGTAAAGTCTGAAACACTGATGAGATTGCCATCTTATTAATACTTGTGCATGGATGGAAATGGGAGTGCAACTCAAGGCATGGCAAAGTAGACGTGCATTCATAATGTAGGCTGTTAATGAGTATTAAAGTAATTTGAAAATGTTAAAATCAATACTTGATACAGTGGAACCTCGGTTTGCGAGTAACGAGCTAAAATTTAGCAAGGCGAGCTAAAATTTTTAATAAATTTTAACTTGATAAACGAGTGAGGCCTTGCAATACGAGTAGTATGCATATGTTTTGTCTGCTGAGCGTCATGTGATCACAACTGAGCTGATGGTTGTTCTCTCTCTCTCTCGCTGCGGGATTATAGGCAATCGTCTTCTATTCTCTGTCTGAGTTGGCGTGCCTCACTCATGTAGTCAACATCCGTATGAACATATACTGTTTACTACAGCATTGTGACTGTGTGTGTGTGTGTGTGCTGTGACATGCGAGTCCCCGTCTTGCACCCCAAAACACAAAGCTGAGTCTCAGTACTTTAGCAACACCAGCTTTATTGAGCTTGAAACAGCAACAGCGCGGTTATTTATTGTAGTGGGATCTGCCATTCTCCTATACACAGACACAGCAGTCAGGCATGGTCGTGGCCAAGTAGTACTGTGCCCTGCACATTTATAATGTTCCTTGTATCACCCATCGACGGCGGATCTTTTCGGATTCGCTTTTACGGCAAACTGCTACAGCGCTGGGAGACTGCGATTGCTTTGGGACGCTCTTCTGTGTGTCGTCCCGTTGGGTGGAATCCCACAAGAGTTTAGAAACTCACTCACATCAGCCATGATTCTTTTCAAAGGTAAAGTGCAGGTTAAATTGTTTTATGTATTTTTACTTTATATTTTGTATTAATCATTTTTATATGAATAGTTTTGGGCTGTGGAACGAATCATCTGAGTTTCCATTTTTTCTTATGGGGAAATTCACTTTGATATATGAGTGCTTTGGACTGTGAGCACATTTCCAGAACGAATTATGCTCGCAAACCGAGGTTCCACTGTATTTTGATATTTTTGAGAACTCTATTATGAACCTTCTTTTTTGTGTGTGTGCTGGCATGTATGTGTCTTTGTTCGTACTGTATTATAATCAGCAGTTCTGAGGAGACAAGTAAGATTGTCATTCTCCCATGTTCATTCATTATGTATACATGGTAGGAAACTTGACTTGGCCTAAGAAAAGACCATTCAATTGAGAATCTGAGACACTATCTAAAAATTGTGGTAATGCTTGGCATCATCCAACTAAACAACCTGCAGAAAACCTACTTGGAAGAGTTGGCCAGAATCACTCCTGAACAGTGTACAAAGCTTGAACATACTTAACCCAAAACACTTAAAACTGTTAATGTTCCAAAAGGTCGCTCTACAAAATGTTCAATTATGGGGAATAAATAATTACAGCCATCAATCCATTTTCCAACCCGATGAATCCAAACACAGAGTCATGGGGGTCTGCTGGACCCAGTCCCAGCCAACACAGGGCATAAGGCAAGAACCAATCCCGGGCAGGGTGCCAACCCACCACAGGACACACACAAACACACCCACACACCAAGCACACACTAGGGCCAATTTAGAATTGCCAATCCACCTAACCTGCATGTCTTTGGACTGTGGGAGGAAACCGGAGGACACCCACGCAGACACGGGGAGAACATGCAAACTCCACGCAGGGAGGACCCAGGAAGCGAACCCAGGTCTCCTAACTGCGAGGCATAAATAATTACAAAATGTCATATTTCACTTTTTTTCCCCCCTTAACTTTTTTTTTTCTATCATGAAACAATGTCTTAAAAATAATTTAAAGTTTCAGTGCTTAGAAATAAAAATATCATAAAGAACAAAATTTCAGTGAAGGATGTGTAAGTCAGTAAAATTACAGAATTGGTCAGAAGCTTAAATATTTTCACCATTTAATACATAAAATGTGTGTGTACAATCAATATTTATCCTGATTTTGTAAGTATCTTTTTGTAAGTGTTGTCTTTCTGCCAAAAACAAGGAGAGTAATATCCATCTTCAAAGAACGTCATTACTATGGAGGGGCACTGAAGGAGGCATGTCTGTTACGATTTAAAATATTTATATAAATGGAATGTTAAATTAGCAAGTGTGACACAATGCACTTATATAGAAAAGATAAATATCTGCTACGTTATGTACATTTAAACCATTTGAGTCCAAAGATTAATTTTTACTGCAGGTGCATCCCTTCAAAGCAGAAAAGAAGCATCATTAGAGTGAAGTGACAGGTGTGCAGTGAAAAGAAAAGCTACAAGAATGGGCAAGATGAATTAGTTGAGAGAGAAGAAAGCATGTAGTGACTGAGGGATAAGGTCAGTAATATTCAAGAAATCATCACTCAATATTTTAATATAAACTTCACATTAGACCTTTACATATACAGTGATCCCTCGCTATATCGCGCTTCGCCTTTCGCGGCTTCACTCCATCGCGGATTTTATATGTAAGCATATTTAAATATATATTGCGGATTTTTCGCTGCTTCGCGGGTTTCTGCGGACAATAGGTCTTTTAATTTCTGGTACATGCTTCCTCAGTTGGTTTGCCCAGTTGATTTCATACAAGGGACGCTATTGGCAGATGGCTGAGAAGCTATCCAGCTTACTTTCTCTCTCTCTCTCTCTCTCTCTCTCTCTCTCTCTCTCTCTCTCTCTCTCTTGCGCTGACGTAGGGGGGTGTGAGCAGGGGGGCTGTGTGCAGCTGCTTCCTGAAGGACATGCTGCACGGAGCTTCGCATACTTAAAAGCTCAAAGGGCACGTATTGATTTTTTTTATCTGTCTCTCGCTATCTCTCTCTATCTCTCTCTCTCTGTCTTCCTGCTCCTGACAGAGTGGGTGTGAGCTGCCGCCTTCAACAGCTTTGTACCGGCGGTGCTTCGCATACTTAAAAGCCAAAAAGCCGTATTGATTTTTTTTTTGACTGCTTGCTTTGCACTCCTTTGAAAAGGAAGATATGTTTGCATTCTTTTAATTGTGAGACAGAACTGTCATCTCTGTCTTGTCATGGAGCACAGTTTAAACTTTTGAAAAAGAGACAAATGTTTGTTTGCAGTGTTTGAATAACGTTCCTGTCTCTCTACAACCTCCTGTGTTTCTGCGCAAATCTGTGACCCAAGCATGACATTCTAAAAATAACCATATAAACATATGGTTTCTACTTCGCGGATTTTCCTATTTCGCGGGTGGCTCTGGAACGCAACCCCCGCGATGGAGGAGGGATTACTGTATATACAGTGCATCAGTTTTTCCACATTTTGTTATGTTACAGCCTTATTCCAAAATGGATTAAATTCATTTTTTTCCTCAGAATTCTACACACAACACCCCATAATGACAATGTGAAAAAAGTTTACTTGAGATTTTTGCAAATTTATTAAAAATGAAAAAATTGAGAAAGCACATGTACATAAGTATTCATAGCCTTTGCCATGAAGCTCAAAATTGAGCTCAGGTGCATCCTGTTTCCCCTGATCATCCTTGAGATGTTTCTGCAGCTTAATTGGAGTCCACCTGTGGTAAATTCAGTTGATTGGACATGATTTGGAAAGGCACACACCTGTCTATATAAGATCCTACAGTTGACAGTTCATGTCAGAGCACAAACCAAGCATGAAGTCAAAGGAATTGTCTGTAGATCTCCGAGACAGGATTGTCTTGAGGCACAAATATGGGGAAAGTTACAGAAAAATTTCTGCTGCTCTGAAGGTCCCAATGAGCACAGTGGCCTCCATCATCCGTAAGTGGAAGAAGTTCGAAACCACCAGGACTCTTCCTAGAGTTGGCCGGCCATCTAAACTGAGCGATCATGGGAGAAGGGCCTTAGTCAGGGAGGTGACCAAGAACCCGATGGTCACTCTGTCAGAGGTCCTCTGTGGAGAGAAGAGAACCTTTCAGAAGGACAACCATCTCTGCAGCAATCCACCAATCAGGCCTGTATGGTAGAGTGGCCAGACGGAAGCCACTCCTTAGTAAAAGGCACATGGCCACCCGCTTGGAGTTTGCTGAAAGGCACCTGAAGAAAATTCTCTGGTCTGATGAGACAAAGATTGAACTCTTTGGTGTGAATGCCAGGCGTCACGTTTGGAGGAAACTAGGCACCGCTTTTCACCAGGCCAATACCATCCCTACAGTGAAGCATGGTGGTGGCAGCATCATGCTGTGGGGATGTTTTTCAGCGGCAGGAACTGGGAGACTAGTCAGGATAAAGGGAAAGATGTCTCTGTACATTGCTGCAGTCATCCTGGATGAAAACCTACTCCAGGGCGCTCTTGACCTCAGACTGGGGCGACGGTTCATCTTTCAGCAGGACAACGACCCTAAGCACACAGCCAAGATATCAAAGGAGTGTCTTCAGGACAACTCTGTGAATGTCCTTGAGTGGCCCAGCCAGAGCCCAGACTTGAATCTGATTGAACATCTCTGGAGAGATCTTAAAATGGCTGTGCACCGACGCTTCCCATCCAACCTGATGGAGCTTGAGAGGTGCTGCAAAAAGGAATGGGCGAAACTGGCCAAGGATAGGTGTGCCAAGCTTGTGGCATCATATTCAACAAGACTTGAGGCTGTAATTGCTGCCAAAGGTGCATCGACAAAGTATTGAGCAAAGGCTGTGAATACTTATGTACATGTGATTTCTCAGTTTTTTTTATTTTTAATAAATTTGCAAAAACCTCAAGTAAACTTTTTTCACATTGTCATTATGGGGTGTTGTGTGCAGAATTCTGAGGAAAAAAATGAATTTAATCCATTTTGGAATAAGGCTGTAACATAACAAAATGTGGAAAAAGTGATGCGCTGTGAATACTTTCCAGATGCACTGTAGGTCTTAATTCCTTTTCACTCATTGTACACGGAGTTTTTTGACCACAAAAGTATGTAAACTTTTTTTAGATTTAAGTAGAAATTATTTTAAGGTGTTGTGGCTTGATTTACACAACTATAACTTACTTGTGATGATAAATGCAACACATTCCAAAGTGGAATATCAGATTTGTTGTAGGTGAATACAGTTAAATTCAGCTTATTCTTCAGACAGTATCTTTTTCCTAAAAAGTCAAATATTTAACTCTCCTCCTCCTTATTGTTTAACACTTGTACTTGAAGGCCAGCTTTTGAGATGATGTTGGTGGTCTTCTGCAAAGCATTCACAGGCCCATACAGCTTCTACATTAGTGGACTGTTTTTTAGCCAAATCTCTTCTCTCAGGCATACGCACATGGAGAATGGCACAAGGTGCATCTCCCTGTGCATGTATTGCCTCAGTCTGTTATGTTCAGTCCTTAGATGAAAATGAATCACCAGTCTGGTCTGGGCCACTGATGGTAACTGTCCTGTGGCAGTGGTATTTTTTACAAATACCTAACTGTGAATTTAGACTCCACGAGACAGATTGTGATTTTTTTTCCGTGTCTTTATCTGCTTCTAGTTTTGCCAACCTATCTGCCTCTTCATATTCTTCAATACTACAATGTGAGGGCATCCACTGTAGGACTTTTCTGAAATACTTGATGTCCTTCAGTGTTTTTGTTTGCTTTTTTTTTTTTTTTGTAAGGAAAATGATCTGGCTGTATGGACTTCCTTTGCTACATTTGCTCCATGAGCCAGAGCTTTACTTAAAACTGTACCTTTTAAGTCTTTCTGAGGATGGTTGTTACAATCTGGTACACATCAGATGGTGTTGAAGGTACTGATATTTGGTGGCTTGTACCACTGTTTTACATTCCCTTCTTTTAAAGATGGGAGGACAGAACTGTAGCAAGTTCTATCATCTCTATTGATATTGACCTTTATAGTGGCTGTAATAATTCAAAGTGTTTAGTTCTGGAATTTGTTAAAAATCAGTTGCTGTGTCTTGACTACTGTCATCAAGGAGCTTGATCCATATTCATGGTGTGGTCTTGTAGTTCCTTCATATACAGTCTTGAGGTATCCCAATTTGGTCCTGCCAGTTTCCTTCTGATGTTAAGTTTGCTTCGGACTTTGGCTTATGTATTCATGATGTGAAGTCTTTTGTCAATATGTGTTGTTCCCACCATGCAACAAGAACTATATCCTTTATGAAAAATATGTGACATGCAACGAACAGTGATGAAGTGCCAAATGAGGCGCTGTGGTATACTGGGTCTGCGGCTCAGAAAGAGGGTCGTTTTAAATAAATAATTGGACAGCTCATTCTCCATGGGTGTGCATGCTCATGCAGTTGCGAGGGTTTTGTGGAGTAATTGGATCAAGACGCACCAGCTCGTGAGAGTGCGGCCTGTCTCAGTTACTTCTTTGGCTTCCTATGGTGCATGATTGAGATGTTGAACCCACAGAGGCACATAAGAGAGCCAGCACAAAGACAAGAGAATGGAATAGAGAAACAGAAAAAGAAGAGAAAGAAAGAAAAGAGGAAAGGAGGTTTAAGGATGGAGAGAGAACACTGAACACTGATTTTTGACTGGAGCGCTTTTGCACCTTTCCCTTGCTTCGTGTTGTATCCTTATCAGGTGGCTCATTCATTTGTTATCAACAGTGTGGTGTTCCAGAGGCTTCCAAAACAGGTGTGGTATTGTGAAGCCGCCCCGCACTGTCAAAGGCACATTCGGGAGTTCATAGGGGTCCGTCCGCTCAAACCCCCAACCTTATTTCTTTGAAATTTTCACAACTACACAGGGGAGAGGATTGCTTCGATGTGGTGCATGGCATGATGCACCAGAGAGGCAGCTATTAATGATGATGCAATGTGAAGTGGGGCACTCCATCTTTATCGATAACTCTCCAAAGTCCAAATTTGTAAGATGGCACCAGTGCTTGTGGTCAACTAGTCAGCATGATTGATCACCCAAGACCATCCATGATAGTTACCGGCCTGAATAAATAACCTGGAGTAGGAAGTAAAAAAAAAAAAAAAAAAAAAGTACCAGGAACAAGTGTGGTCATGATGCCTAAATTTTAAGCTTCAATACAATATTAGGGAAAGTATTACTGTGAAATGCACTACAATTTTTGATACATAATATACTATGTAGCCTACTATAAAAAATATTTAAATAATTTGCAATTCTGCATGCATTAAAATTTCTACACTGATAAAATCAGTTAGAAATTGTAATCATTAAATGCAAATACAAGTAATGCAGTCTTTTGTAGTGTTTTTTTTGGTTTTTTTTACATTGATGAAAACAAATAGTTACTGACGCAGTGCAAGAAATTGTTACAGATGTCATTAAATGTTAATTGAGTAGTTACTGTAATCTTTTATAAATAATATACATGGAAAATTTTAAAACAAACATTAAATTTAAAAGAACATTAATGTTTTATTTTTGTAACAGTTCAGACAAGTAATACACAAATGTACCACTAACACATTCAAAGGCTTTGCATAAATGTCATCAGTGCACTCTGCATTTTTCTGAAAATAAATTTAAACGCCTTTGTAACTTCTGTTTATTTTATTTTTTTTGCAAGAAAGACAACCATGTCAATAAGCTGTTCTGTGAGACATGCTTTTGTTGGGCTGCAAATCAGTGTTAATATATGAAATTCATGCTCTGAAGCACAGCTGGATGAGTAGGAGCATGTGGACGAGCTCTGGCACTTTTTATACAATTGAGCCTTGAAAAGTTATAGCACCTTACATTATATAGTAAATGTAATAAAGTAAAATTATTAAATCACACGTAATAAAATAAAGTAACATGCTATAGCAGCCCCCTACACGGCAACAGTTTAAAAATTGAGGGAGTGAAGAAGCCTTGGTGCTGAATACTGTTGCCCTTAAAAGAACAGCACAGGAAAAAAAAAAAACTGTCCCTGTAGCTGCAGAAGTATAAGGCAAGTTCAAGCACGGGTAAAACATGTGCCGAAAGAAATCTCTCAGTCCAAAAGTTTGTTTTAAAAATATTTAGTGAAAATTAAAAGCAAATAATCCACACAAGAATAAAGAAAAATAGTTGTTACACACGTAGAATAAAAGGCAAAAAAAAGGAAAAATATATCTTCTCTAAACTTAGCTTTTCTTGAGAAAGTTATTTCTGTACTTAAAAGTTCTTAACTTCTTCTTCTATACTTAAAGATTCTTAGCTTCTTCTTCTATACGCTTTAAACGTATGGCGCAGGACTTAAATTAAGTGCTTTGGTCTTACATGTTACTTCACACACTCAAAATGCACGTAGGCATGGTTTAAAACCATGTGCCCTCTACTCCTTATACATGGCAAGGCTGTTCACTAACTGAGAATAATGTTTAGTCAGAGCTGTTAGAAATGGCTAGAATATACCAATTCAATTCTACTTATGGGGGTTATAGGAATATCTCACAGCTTATGCATTGTCATTTAGTAAAACATTTATGAATCTTATGTAACTAGGAAATGGCTCTTACACATCTGGACCCTAATTGTTTATGCTAGGGCAGAAATCAATTACTTTAACATTACTTTACAATCATGGCCGAAATTTTCAGCACCCCTGGAATTTTCCCAGAAAATGCACCATTTCTCCCAGAAAATTGTTGCAATTACAAATGTTTTGGTATACACATGTTTATTTCCTTTATGTGCATTGGAACAACACAAAAAAACAGAAAAAAAGCCAAATCTGACATCATGTCACACAGAACTCCAAAAATGGGCCGAATAAATTATTGGCACCTTTTCAAAATTGTGGGTAAATTGTTTTATTTCAAGCATATGATGCTCGTTTGAACTCACCTGTGGCAAGAAACAGGTGCTGGCAATATAGAAATCACACCTGAAGCCAGTTAAAATGGAGAAAAGCTGACTCAACCTTTCTGTTGTGTGTGTGAGTGTGCCACACTAAGCATGGAGAACAGAAAGAAGAGCAGAGAATTGTCTGAGGACTTGAGAACAAAGATTGTGGAAAAATATCAACAATCTCAAGGTTACAAGTCCATCTCCAGAGATCTTCATGTTCCTTTGTCCACTGTGCGCAACATAATCAAGAAGTTCACAACACACGGCACTGTAGCTAATCTCCCTGGACGTGGATGGAAGAGAAAAATTGATAAAAGACTGCAACGAAGGATAGTCCGAATGGTGGATAAACAACCCCAATCAACTTCAAAACATATTCAAGCTGTTCTGCAGACTCAGGGTGCAACAGTGTCAGCTCAAACTATCCATCGACATCTGAACGAAATGAAATGCTATGGCAGGAGAGCCAGGAGGACCCCACTGCTGACACAGAAACATAAAAAAGCCAGACTGGAGTTTGCCAAAATGTACAACGTCTTGTGAACAGATGAGACCAAGGTAGAGCTTTTTGGTAAAGCTCATCATTCTACTTTTTACAGAAAACGGAATGAGGCCTACAAAGAAAAGAACACAGTACCTACAGTCAAACATGGTGGATGTTCTAAGATGTTTTGGGGATGTTTTGCTGCCTCTGGCACTGGATGCCTTGACTGTGTGCAAGGCATCATGAAATCTGAAGACTACCAAAAGATATTGGGGTGCAATGTAGGGCCCAGTGTCAGAAAGCTGGGTCTGCGTCAGAGATCATGGGCATTCCAGCAGGACAATGACCCCAAACATACCTCTAAAAGCACCCAGAAATGGTTGAAAACAAAGCGCTTGAGAGTTCTGAAGTGGCCAGCAATGAGTCCGGATCTAAATCCGATTGAACACTTATGGAGGGATCTCAAAATTGCTGTTGGGAGAAGGCGCCCTTCAAATCTGGGAGACCTTGAGCAGTTTGCAAAAGAAGAGTGGTCGGAAATTCCAGTTGAAAGGTGTAACAAGCTTGTTCATGGTTATAGGAAGCGCTTGATTTCAGTTATTTTTTTCCAAAGGGCGTGCAACCAAATATTAAGTTGAGGGTGCCAATAATTTTGTTTTCAGCCTGGTTTTTGAGTTTTGTGTGAAATTATGTCAGATTTGGCTTTTTTTTTTCTCTGTTTTTTGTGTTGTTCCAATGCACATAAAGGAAATAAACGTGTATACCAAAACATTTGTAATTGCAACAATTTTCTGGGAGAAATGGTGCATTTTCTGGGAAAATTCCAGGGGTGCTGATAATTTCGGCCATGACTGTAGTAAGAGCCTTTCTCTACTTTAATGAACTTAAACCAAACTTAAGAAACTTAAACTTTAAACTCTACTGTAAAACACAATTAACATTAAGCATGCAAAAAAGAAAGATGAATCATTTCGATCATTTGCTGCTTCCTGGATCAGGCACAGTTTGTTCACAGGTCTGTTCAGTGTGCTGGTCTTGGTCTGCACACAAACTCTTCTGACTGCCCCTTTTGCATATGGCATTGTCTTGATGACTTGATCCTTTACCCAGGAGTTACAGGGTGTAGCATCTTATAATTATGCCCACAATGTCCAATTTCTTTATGAACTTGTTGCATAATGAGAGTAGCAATATGTGATTTCTTCTGAATGATTGCAGGGTGTTTTGCTTCTTCTGGCTTAGCAGATTTGCTGAGTCTTCCTCCAACTCTCAAAATTCCTTTTTGCAGGACTGGGTCTAGTTTGTTGATTTTACTACCTTTCTTTACATGCTGATTTTTGTGCAAGGCTTTAACCTCCTCTGGGTAAGCTTGTAGTTGACTGAGGCAAATAAGTTCGTCTTCTGCTTTAGACAAGTCATTTAAAGACAGTGGCTTCAGCCTCATTGTTGATTTGTATTCCTTAATATATTTTGTGAATAGTGTTTATCTTTCTATGTCCAGATTGATTGACTGTATATTGAATTGCCTTTCTCTCATCTTTCAGATACAGTAGCACTTCTTTGAACCTAAAGAACCATGCTACTGCTTTCTTTAAATTGAACCATTCTGAGTAGTACTCCACAAGTCTTTTTACTGGTTCATATTTTTCTTCTACACTTGCAAAATTTACTACACACCTTTTGATTTCCGGATCATCGCTAATAGACAGGTCCACTTCATCCGGTCTCTTAGGCCATTTTTGTTCTGGCTGTAGCAGGAAGTTTGGGCTTTGTATCCAAGTCTTACTTTTGATGAAGCTTTCTATTGTTGATCCTCTTGATGCCTGATCCGCAGGATTTTGTGCAGATGCGACATACCTCCATTGCGAGGGTTGTGAGTGCTCTCTTATCAATGTGATTCTGTTGGCAACAAAAGTTTTGTAGCGTGCACTTTCATTTGCAATGTATCTTAGTACAGTGGTGCTGTCAGTCCAAAAGATGGACTCTTGTAGGGGGATTTGTAGTTCTTGTTTTAACATTTTGTCCATTTTGACTGCTACCACTGCTGTTGTAAGTTCTAACCTTGGTATAGTGACAGATTTTAGTGATGCCACTCTTGATTTCCCCATTATAAATGAACAATGTCTCTTATGTTCTGTATTAGTTAGGAAGAGGTAGGAAACAGTGCCATACCCGTTTTCTGAAGCATCTCTAAAATGATGCATTTGTGCAGACATTATGTGACCAAATCCAGGCAGTTTAATGCACCTGATTACATTGTAATCCACAAGTAGCTGCAAATCGTCCATCCATTTTTTCCATTGTACGTTGTTCCGCAATGCAACGATTATTTGTCACTTTAAGTGTCTCATCTTTAAAAGGCAGATTAATGCAATAATGTCCATCCACTAGCCTGGCAGTATCTGAAGCTATGCGCATGAACTTCATGTCCTCCTGTGACATTTCCTTCTTCTCCTCACAGCTGTGCTCTGGAAAGTCTGCATTGTATTGCTGGAGTAACGTTTGTTCTACCTCTATTATTGTCACATGATTGACTGAATAACTTTGCAGTCTTTCCTTGTCTGTCCCCTTTATCAAGCCAATAACAATCCATCCAAGAATTGTCTTCACAGTGTAAGGTCCTTCACCTTCACTATGTATGATTTGCCATGGCTCCATGACTTTACGGGCATTTGTACCTAATCACAATAATATTAATAATAGAATTGTAATCTGGGGTGTGGAAATCAAATTTTTTTCTACTTGTCCATGGACAAGTAAACTTAGAAAATCCACTTGTCCACCAGTTAAATTTACTTGCCCAGAAACAAATAACAAGTGAAAAATAGTTTATTTTTTCTGATC
Source organism: Erpetoichthys calabaricus (assembly GCF_900747795.2). NCBI lineage: Eukaryota > Metazoa > Chordata > Cladistia > Polypteriformes > Polypteridae > Erpetoichthys > Erpetoichthys calabaricus. The sequence continues at coordinate 251,989,077 of NC_041394.2, forward strand.
TCTTTTATTGATACCAAAACTGCCTTCCATTTTAAAACTGAAAAAAGTTCTTTCAGGTAGTAGTATTTTGCCACCTAGCTCTAGAACATTATATAAAAGATTCCCTTATCATTTTAACTCACTAATAAACAATGCCTTCATTATAGCTACACTAGTTCTGTTTCACATATTACAGTTACATAACAGAACACTGTCCTGATTCATTTTCTGCCATGTTCTTCAGCTTTTGTCTTGCAACATCTTCTCCCCCAAGAATCTTTACCATCTCAGACAGCATGGGCTGAATGCTGTTCATTTCTGCTTGAGCTGAACTGCATGGTTCCTGGATTGATGGTCCTGCAGAAGTGGATGCTGATGACTTTTCAGGTTTTTTATTAGTGATGTGCCTGTTGCCAGATGACAGCCAGAATTCCACAGCTGGTAGTGGGTCAAACTCTTCTAAAAGTTTGCTATCAACAACAATGCGCATCTGGTTTTGAAGGTTTTCCTGAGTCAGGCGGTTTCTTAGAGAACTCTTTACTAAATTCATATTGGAGAATAATCTCTCACAAGACGAAAAAATAATCGCATCTAAGTGAAGATTTTTATAGATATTTCATAACACTAGGAAACCGTTAGAATGTTCTCTTCTTTATTTTTAATAAACTGACAGTGCGAAACCAACTTGTTTTATATGAAAAATTCTCTAATCAAAAACGATCGGTAGAGAGCTTATCAAAATTGATGTTGTCACGCAATAAATTTCTTCACTCCTCAATATATCACAACCTATGTGAAATCGCAAATTTCAGGAAAGATTAACTGCCTAACAAGCTTTGTTATGTGGTGAAAACATTTGCATTGTAAGTAAAATGACCGCATTTTTATGTAGAAACAATGAATTTTATCAATCTTCTTATATAATATGCTACCGTGGTTGTTCGTTTGTCCAGGATTTTAAATCACCTGTAGCTCGCAAACCATTTCACCTATTGACTTGAAATTTGGTACACATATACTACGTGATGTCTACTATCAGCTTTCGGGGTGATGATTTATATTACTCTTTTTATTTTTATTTTATTTTATTGTTGAATCAATTCCCGGCACCGCGCAGCAGGGCAGCGCATGTGTATGGGCGCCGTTCTCATTCCCCACCACCTTCACTAATCATTCTTGAGGCAGACTGAAGACTTAAGTGCCAGTTTAAGTGAAAAATTAAAGAAAATGTACTAAGTAATTGCAACACAAAAACTAACTTAATCAGTTTTAACGCAAAAAGATGCCAACGATAGAAGAGAAGCAGCGGGCTGCTAGGGTGGAGAAAAGAAGAGCTGCTCAGGAAGCAGCAAGCACATCAACCTCTGAGCAAACGAATGCTAAACAGAGACGGAGAAAGAGTATGAAAACTAGGAATGCTGAAGTCAAGTGTATTCACTTTACATTATTGCGCAGTACGCCGTTACTGGTAATATATAAAAGTTATCGATTATAATGAAAAATCACCAGATTACATTGTAATGTCGGCATGAAAAAAATGACCGCATCTCCAAGCATGTAAATAGTAGGGTAAAATACTTATGTAAGACCGTAAGAGTGCTTCCCCTTTGAAAAATCAGCCGTCATTTTGTGAACAATATTGAAGACCAATTTGACACATGAAGAACATGCCTAAGTAGACTGTTTCCGCACAAAGTATGTACCCAAATGTTTAAAATTTAAAATAGTGGTAAAAATGTGCCCTGCACAGCACATATAATTCTTTTTTCTCCAGAAAATTGCACTTGTTCGCGGACAACTGAAACCAGAAAAACACACTTGTCCGACGATCAATTTACCTGAGTTGGTCATTGGATTTCCAGGGGTGTGGAAATCACTTTTTTTTTTACTTGTCCACGGACAAGTAAACTTAGAAAATCCACTTGTCCGCCAGTTAAATTCACTTGTCCATAAACAAATAACAAAAGTGAAAAATAGTTTATTTTTTATGATCTCTTTTATTGATACCAAAACTGCCTTCCATTTTAAAACTGAAAAACGTTCTTTCAGGGGGTAGTATTTTGCCATCTTGCTCTAGAACATTTTATAAAAGATTCCCTTATCATTTTAACTCACTAATAAACAATGCCTTCATTATAGCTACACTAGTTCTGTTTCACATACTACAGTTACAGTGAAGATTTTTATAGATATTTCATAACCTTTGGAGACCGTTAGAATGTTTTCTTCTTTATTCTTAATAAACTGACAGCGTGAAACCAACTTGTTTTATATGAAATATTCGCTAATCAAAAACGATCTATTGACAGCTCATCAAAATTGATGTTGTCACGCAATAAATTTCTTAACTCCTCAATATATCATAACCTACACGAAATCGCAAATTTCAGGAAAGATTAACTGCCTAACAAGCTTTGTTATGTGGTGAAAACAATTGTATTGTAAGTAAAATGACTGCATTTTTATGTAGAAACAATGAATTTTATCAATCTTCTTCTATAATACGCTACCGTGGCTGTTCATTTGTCTGTCCAGGATTTTAAATCACCTGTAGCTCGCAAGCCATTTCACCTTTTAACTTGAAATTTGGTACACATACAGTATACTACGTGACGTCTACTATCCGCTTTCAGGGTGATGATTTGTATTACTCTTTATTTTTATTTTATTTTATTGTTGAGTCAACTCTCGGCAGTGCGCCGCAAGGCGGCGCATGCGTAAGGGAGCCGTTCTCTTTCCCCACCACCTTCGCTAATCATTCTTGAGGCAGACTGAAGACTTAAGTGCCAGTTTAAGTGAAAAATTAAAGAAAACGTACTAAGTAATTGCAACACAAAAACTAACTTAATCAGTTTTAACGCAAAAAGATGCCAACAAAAGAAGAGAAGCAGCGGGCCGCTACGGTGGAGAAAAGAAGAGCTGCTCAGGAAGCAGCAAGCGCATCAACCTCTGAGCAAATGAATGCTAAACGTACAGAGAAAGAGGATGAAAACTAGGAATGCTCAAGTCAAGTGTATTTATTCACTGCATGTTATCGTGCAGTACGCCGTTACTGGTAATATATAAAAGTTATTGATTATAATGAAAAATCATCAGATTACATCGTAATGTCGGTATGAAAAAAATGACCGCATCTCCAAGCGTGTACATATTAGGGTAAAATACTTATCTAAGACCGTAAGAGTGCTTCCCCTTTGAAAAATCAGCCGTCATTTTGTAAACAATATTGAAGACCAATTTGAGACATGAAGAACATGCCTATGTAGACTGTTTCCGCACAAAGTACGTACCCAAATGTTTAAAATGTGAAAGTAGTGGTAAAATGTGCCCTGCACAGCACATATATTTTTCTCCAGAAAATTGCACTTGTCCGCGGACAACTGAAACAGAAAAACACGCTTGTCCGACGGTCAATTTACCCGTGTCGGACGAGTCGGGCGTTGGATTTCCCCACCCCTGATTTCCGCACCCCTGGTAATAACAATATTATTGCTTTGTTCGATATTTATCTGGGGAGATGCACGTCTTTTAGATAAGGCCATTTCATAATCTTTTCATTACCTTCTTGTGTAAGAATGTTCTCCTTATTTGCAAGTATAAGGTTCAATGTGTACACTTCTGGTAAGTCAAAAAATGTGTTTTCCTCTATCCCACAGACTTGTAACTCAGTTAAAACTGTACACTTCACTAATTTCTGTCTATTTACTTTGTTCCTTTCTACAGTGCTGATGTAAATGTAAGACTTTCTTCGAGAAAGATTTACCGTATTTTTCGCACCATAAGACGCACTTTTTTTTCCCCAAAAGAAGGTTGGAAATGTCTGTGCGTCTTATGGTGCGAATATTGCATCACAGACCATGATGTGATTTTGTAATACCTGACAAAAGTCGACATCCAGGGCTAGAGGGCGACAAAACTCACTGTTACGTTACAGGCATTCCCTCTGTGCTTGGAGGAATGTTAGACTCATTGACTCGGCATCTAATCCTTGCGTGTGCATGAGTTGCGAAATCTAAACAAATATAAACAAAGGCAAGATAGCGTCTATATCTCATGAGGGAGCGAAGCGCATTATCACTGAGTTGGACTCTGGACTCGATAGATTACCAGCCGCTGGACTACTTCAGGCTGTTCTTTCCTGAAGCTGCCTTTCAGCTACTGTCAGACGAGACAAACAGGTATGCAGAGCAATTTTTTGAATCGAGGGCTGTGCTTGCACCGCATTCTCATTTTTCAAACTGGAAACCCACAACAAAACACGAGATGAAGGGCTTTGTGGCATTATAAATATAGATGGGACTAGACTGGCGATATAACTTCAGGGAGCATTGGTCCAAACGTGCTTTGTCCCCTGGTGGCTTTGGACAGGTTATGTCGCGTGATGATAGGTACGTGATGCTGCAAAGTGATTGTGAGCAACTGAGCTTAATAAATTCTGACACTAGCGATGAGGAGTTCTTGGGGTTTCCATAAAACTAGAAGAATGCTTGAACCTTAAAGTCTCTCCTTATTTGTTAATGACAATGATGATGTTTCTTAATACCGCTGTTGAATTTACATGGTTGAAATATTATTCTGCTATATTTTATTAAACATATTAGTGCACCATTTGGTTCAGAATATTTTTTTTCTTGTTTTCCTCCTCTAAACCTAGGTGCGTCTAATGGTCAGGTGCGTCTTATGGTGCAAAAAATACGGTAACTGCTCTTGCAAACTTTCTGTGTAAAATGTAGCTGAGCTGCCAGAGTCTTTTAGAGCATATGTTTCTACACATTTTTCACTTGTTACAGACTTAACTTTAGCTGGAGTCCCAGCTAAGACACACACTTTACCAGCCCCGGTAGTAGTCTCTAGTGGTTCCACAGAAATATGGAGGTGTGGCTTTATTGTCAGTGCTTTTTTCCTTATTCATATGCAGAATGACTGGATATAAATGAGAGCATATTTGGCATTTAATTTTTTCTTCACCGTCTTTACTAAGACGAACGTTCTTATTTAAGGCACTTAAAGCATAAGCCCTTAGATTTCAAAAAGTCAATTTTACTTTCATAAGTTAGTTTCTGAATTGCAAAAAAGACAGAGCTTACCGCTTGTACGTCCAGCCGTCTCCGCCTTTTTGACTGAGGTGTCTGTATCCCCTTTTTCATCAGCAGCAGAAAAGTTTGTAGGAATAAAACTGCTCGGGACGCCTTTCGAAGGGTACTTCCCTTGATCAGTCCTGTCCTTTTCCTTCTTGAAGGTATGGCTTTGTAGAGCTAAGCCGTACATGGGATCCAAAGCAGATATTGTCTGTTCCTCCAGAAAGTTCACTTGATCGACAAGTCCTGGACTACTTTCTTCTTTACTTTCGATCTTTGCAGCTTTATTTTGTTGATCATAAAGTGGTTGCTGAGGATTGTTTTTACTTTCATTTTTACAGGGAAAGTTACAAATGCATGTACCATGTGGCTTTACATTTTTCACATCTGGTTTCTGAGGAACATTATAAGGATTTGGTTTACCTGAACTGTGATTGCGTCCTTTAAGAGCCCTCAGTTTTGCATCGGATTCTGCGATAGCTTCTTCCAAAGCCAATTGATCTCTTTTAGCTTTCAGCTGTGCTTTATACTGTGCTTCTTCAATATCTAGAGCCTGTTGCCTTTTTTGGTTCTGTGCTTTAGCCAACAGCACAGCATGTGCTGCCTCTTGAGATCTGAGGGCAGTAACTGAAGCAGCTGCTGAAATTGCATGACTTTCAGTTTTTGCAGAAACTTGGGAGTCCTTTACTGAAGTAGCCACTGTACTTGCACGACTTTTAGTTTTTGCAAAGATTTGGGAGACATTAACTGCATCTTTCATTCTGTAATCCCTGAATTGGTTAGCGGAAAAGTCAGGTTGCTGGTTGAGGTTTTTATTTTGACATGCTTCCATAACCCATTCCATTGTATTTCCCGAAAATGTACGAAAAGTTTTCATTTTAGCATTAAAATCCTTTTGTATCATTTTCTGTGTATCTTCGTTACTCTAGAAGGATAAACGTTCGTCGCTTAACCTTTTGTATTCCATTCTCAGGTTAAAGAACCTATTCTTGATAATTAATTCTGTAGTTTTATAGCCAAATTCATTTTGTTGTAAATCCTTTACGACCTTCATCAGAATAGATAATTGATTTTATCTGTAGTCTATTTCCAACTGAAGGTTAGTTGTCACTGAATTGAACGGCTTTCTGTCGTCTTGGAGATGGTCCTTTGTGACGTCATATTCATCGCGACTTCCACTCGCACCACTCAGACAGCCAATCCTCTGGCTTCCGGATTCAGGTGCCATGACAATCTTACATCAGGATAGGTTTTCCTTTTAAGGTATTTAAGCTCCTTTATAATTTATACAGTCTCACAAGGAGTACTAGCAATTCTCAAATATCTCCTACTCCAATCAAAGACAAAGATTAAAAGTACCTGTCAAGTCTTTTCAGGTTGTCGTTGTTTTCTTCCGTCTCAGTCCAGTTTCAGACTTGGAACACGCAGGTTTCTTTCTTTTAATCCAAGGCAGTTTTCAAGCTTTCAATGTTATGTTATGTTATGTTACAGCCTTATTCCAAAATGGATTAAATTCATTTTTTTCCTCAGAATTCTACACACAACACTCCATAATGACAACGTGAAAAAAGTTTACTTGAGATTTTTGCAAATGTATTAAAAATAAAAAAATTGAGAAAGCACATGTACATAAGTATTCACAGCCTTTGCCATGAAGCTCAAAATTGAGCTCAGGTGCATCCTGTTTCCCCTGATCATCCTTGAGATGTTTCTGCAGCTTAATTAGAGTCCACCTGTGGTAAATTCAGTTGATTGGACATGATTTGGAAAGGCACACACCTGTCTATATAAGGTCCCACAGTTGAGAGTTCATGTCAGAGCACAAACCAAGCATGAAGTCAAAGGAATTGTCTGCAGACTTCCAAGACAGGATTGTCTCGAGGTACAAATCTGGGGAAGGTTACAGAAAAATTTCTGCTGCTTTGAAGGTCCCAATGAGCACAGTGGCCTCCATCATCCGTAAGTGGAAGAAGTTCGAAACCACCAGGACTCTTCCTAGAGCTGGCCGGCCAACTAAACTGAGCGATCGGGGGAGAAGGGCCTTAGTCAGGGAGGTAACCAAGAACCCGATGGTCACTCTGTCAAAGCTCCAGAGGTCCTTTGTGGAGAGAGGAGAACCTTCCAGAAGGACAACCATCTCTGCAGCAATCCACCAATCAGGCCTGTATGGTAGAATGGCCAGACGGAAGCCACTCCTTAATAAAAGGCACATGGCAGCCCGCCTGGAGTTTGCCAAAAGGCACCTGAAGGACTCTCAGACCATGAGAAAGAAAATTCTCTGGTCTGATGAGACAAAGATTGAACTCTTTGGTGTGAATGCCATGTTTGGAGGAAACCAGGCACCGCTCATCACCAGGACAATACCATCCCTACAGTGAAGCATGGTGGTGGCAGCATCATGCTGTGGGAATGTTTTTCAGCGGCAGGAACTGGGAGACTAGTCAGGATAAAGGGAAAGATGACTGCAGCAATGTACAGAGACATCCTGGATGAAAACCTGCTCCAGAGCGCTCTTGACCTCAGACTGGGGCGACGGTTCATCTTTCAGCAGGACAATGACCCTAAGCACACAGCCAAGATATCAAAGGAGTGGCTTCAGGACAACTCCGTGAATGTCCTTGAGTGGCCCAGCCAGAGCCCAGACTTGAATCCGATTGAACATCTCTGGAGAGATCTTAAAATGGCTGTGCACCAATGCTTCCCATCCAACCTGATGGAGCTTGAGAAGTGCTGCAAAGAGGAATGGGCGAAACTGGCCAAGGATAGGTGTGCCATGCTTGTGGCATCATATTCAAGAAGACTTGAGGCTGTAATTGCTGCCAAAGGTGCATCGACAAAGTATTGAGCAAAGTCTGTGAATACTTATGTACATGTGATTTCTCAGTTTTTTTATTTTTAATAAATTTGCAAAAACCTCAAGTAAACTTTTTTCATGTTGTCATTATGGGGTGTTGTGTGTAGAATTCTGAGGAAAAAAATGAATTTAATCCATTTTGGAATAAGGCTCTAACATAACAAAATGTGGAAAAATTGATGCGCTGTGAATAATTTCCCGGATGCACTGTATATTTGATTCAAATTAAATTTGTGTCTCTTGTGAATTGGAGTCAGAAACATGACAAAATTGGTGTGAGGCCTTCAAAAGTGCCAGCACAGAAGACGCTCTTCCCAACCCAGCCAGTCCCCAATTACTAGCTGAGGCTTCATAGACCCAAAATGGGTAAACTGGCTGTAATGCCTTTTAAAGTTCCAAAATATCAAAAATGCCTCACAAGAGGTAGAAACTGAAACATCTAGCTTGAAGAGATGATTCATAGTACAGATTATTTATCAAATCCATCCATTTTCCAACCCGCTGAATCCGAACACAGGGTCACGGGGGTCTGCTGGAGCCAATCCCAGCCAACACAGGGCACAAGGCAGGAACCAATCCCAGGCAGGGTGCCAACCCACCACAGTATTTATCAAATGAGAATATTTATTCATAAAGGAACAGTATTTATAAAATGCTCATAAGATTGAAAAAGGAGTTGCCTTAACACTAGAATTACCAGAGCCTACGAAAAAACTCGTAAATCCGTCCCACCTTAAATCGCGTCTTAAATCCGTTTGCACCTCTCCGCCAGAATCCTTTGTCATCTAAATGTGCTGATAAAGCTACTAGCAGCCAGCTATTCCATCCCCCCACCGACTTAGAATGAACTTCTCTCCTAGCTCAAGCTTTGCCTTGATTTGATTACCTGGGATTGAAGTGGAGTTTTACAGTGGAAATAATTCTAGCGTTATTTGGAATACACGCATTTCATGTGTGTTCCATTTCTATAGTTGGCTGTGCAAACACATTTTTAAAACAGAAACGTTTTTCATATTCTAATAGTAAATGACAAAATGTAGGCATAAACTATATAACGTATGAAGCCTGAAGTCCATATATCAAAGAAACACTTTCACAAAAGGTACAAATAAAAGAACACGTGCGCCTTCATGCAAAAAAAAAAAAAAAAAAAAGCCGTGTTAGCATGCCACATTGACTTTCTTACAACCGCCGTGGTGGCGTAATGGTATCAGCCCCTGACTGGGAATCAGAGGGTGGCGAGTTCGATTCCGCACGGCTCCACTTCGAAAAATTAACTGCTCTTATTCTTACAATTTTAGAATAACAATATAAATTTGATTTCAGTCTGTAACAGGCGGTGTAACTTATGGTACTGGTAAAGGTTAGCTTTTTTTTTTTTTTTTTTTTAATTCACTTTTCATTCTCGCAGTCACATTCAGAATCAATCCATACAACCCCATCTGACACAGCTGGTTTCACATAAATAAAAGTGCACTTTTATTCAAGACTATAACCGAAGAATAAAGAAAGCAAGTTACAGTTGGTGGTTGATACAACAGCTTGCGTGGTGCAATGTTAAGAACTGCTGATTTCCGATCCGTGCTATATAAAATCATCACATTCAAATATTAACAGTTCCCACACACCCAAGGTCCGCCATTCCTACATTTACAACATGTGTACTTGTTGCAGTGTACACACCTCTCTGTGCTATGGTTCCTATTACAGTGAATGAGCACCTGACACTGTACTTTCTTCCCTGGGGGAAGCTGTGGTCTTAGAACGGAAGTTTGTTGACGCTGTATCATCTTTTCTTTTTCCATCGCCTTTTCCTGTAAGAAGCGACGACGAAGTTCCTCTGCAAGGTGAGCCATGAACACTCTTCTTTTCTCAGCGGACCCCGTGCATGCCTTATACAGTACGTGTGCGTTCATCGCTGCTAGGTCAAGGATGTTGTACAACACAGCAACCGGCCACCTGCGTGTTCCTGTGCGCACTGAACAAGCACGCGCCGTCTGGTCCATGATGTCAACGCCACGCTGGGGAAAAAAGAAAGACAAATATATGTGACATTTTGAAGAAATCATTTTATCACCAGAAGAGCACCAGAATACTTCGTCACACTAATATTTTTTTCATTAGCATACCTTCATGTGGTTGTAGTCTGTGACCGTGTTTGGTTTTTTTTTTTTTTATCTTGCCCAATGTCCACATCATGGTGCATTGTGCTGAGAATGCAGACAGACTTCATCTTTTTGGGCACATACACTGTCAGCATGGCACTGGGAGATCTAAACACCAGCGTGGAGAATTGTTCGTGTACTGAACTGACTTTAGCTGCAGGTGGAAGTTCCCGTCGCACTTTATTCATGGTGCCAAGCAGAGCTGTATTGCGGTGCAGCAGTCTATTAGCCAGCGAAAGTGACGTGAAGAAGTTGTCTGTTGTTACGGTTCTGCCTTTGTCCAGAAATGGCTCCATAAGCTTTATGACCACAGACTCGGAAAGTCTTTCTCCCGTGGGACGACTGGGATCTTTTCCTAAATAAGGAGTGGCATTGCACATGTACTTTGTCTCCAAATCTGCCGCAATCCAAAAAGGCAGAACCGTAACAACAGACAACTTCTTCACGTCACTTTCGCTGGCTAATAGACTGCTGCACCGCAATACAGCTCTGCTTGGCACCATGAATAAAGTGCGACGGGAACTTCCACCTGCAGCTAAAGTCAGTTCAGTACACGAACAATTCTCCACGCTGGTGTTTAGATCTCCCAGTGCCATGCTGACAGTGTATGTGCCCAAAAAGATGAAGTCTGTCTGCATTCTCAGCACAATGCACCATGATGTGGACATTGGGCAAGATAAAAAAAAAAAAAACCAAACACGGTCACAGACTACAACCACATGAAGGTATGCTAATGAAAAAAATATTAGTGTGACGAAGTATTCTGGTGCTCTTCTGGTGATAAAATGATTTCTTCAAAATGTCACATATATTTGTCTTTCTTTTTTCCCCAGCGTGGCGTTGACATCATGGACCAGACGGCGCGTGCTTGTTCAGTGCGCACAGGAACACGCAGGTGGCCGGTTGCTGTGTTGTACAACATCCTTGACCTAGCAGCGATGAACGCACACGTACTGTATAAGGCATGCACGGGGTCCGCTGAGAAAAGAAGAGTGTTCATGGCTCACCTTGCAGAGGAACTTCGTCGTCGCTTCTTACAGGAAAAGGCGATGGAAAAAGAAAAGATGATACAGCGTCAACAAACTTCCGTTCTAAGACCTCAGCTTCCCCAAGGGAAGAAAGTACAGTGTCAGGTGCTCATTCACTGTAATAGGAACCATAGCACAGAGAGGTGTGTACACTGCAACAAGTACACATGTTGTAAATGTAGGAATGGCGGACCTTGGGTGTGTGGGAACTGTTAATATTTGAATGTGATGATTTTATATAGCACGGATCGGAAATCAGCAGTTCTTAACATTGCACCACGCAAGCTGTTGTATCAACCACCAACTGTAACTTGCTTTCTTTATTCTTCAGTTATAGTCTTGAATAAAAGTGCACTTTTATTTATGTGAAACCAGCTGTGTCAGATGGGGTTGTATGGATTGATTCTGAATGTGACTGCGAGAATGAAAAGTGAATTGAAAAAAAAAAAAAAAAAAGCTAACCTTTACCAGTACCATAAGTTACACCGCCTGTTACAGACTGAAATCAAATTTATATTGTTATTCTAAAATTGTAAGAATAAGAGCAGTTAATTTTTCGAAGTGGAGCCGTGCGGAATCGAACTCGCCACCCTCTGATTCCCAGTCAGGGGCTGATACCATTACGCCACCACGGCGGTTGTAAGAAAGTCAATGTGGCATGCTAACACGGCTTTTTTTTTTTTTTTTTTTTTGCATGAAGGCGCACGTGTTCTTTTATTTGTACCTTTTGTGAAAGTGTTTCTTTGATATATGGACTTCAGGCTTCATACGTTATATAGTTTATGCCTACATTTTGTCATTTACTATTAGAATATGAAAAACGTTTCTGTTTTAAAAATGTGTTTGCACAGCCAACTATAGAAATGGAACACACATGAAATGCGTGTATTCCAAATAACGCTAGAATTATTTCCACTGTAAAACTCCACTTCAATCCCAGGTAATCAAATCAAGGCAAGGCTTGAGCTAGGAGAGAAGTTCATTCTAAGTCGGTGGGGGGATGGAATAGCTGGCTGCTAGTAGCTTTATCAGCACATTTAGATGACAAAGGATGCTGGCGGAGAGGTGCAAACGGATTTAAGACGCGATTTAAGGTGGGACGGATTTACGAGTTTTTTCGTAGGCTCTGGTAATTCTAGTGTTAAAGGCATGTCAATGCAAACAAGTCCAGAAAAATAATCTGTAAACAATAACCCAAAGTCACAGCAGAACAAATGTCATAAAACCATTAAATATCTAAATAAAAACACTTTACTCGTGGAACTCCAAACAACTTCAGTGCACCACTGCCCGAGGCCCTCTTTTCATGGACTTAAATAGCCAGAGATAGGGTCTCAGGAATGGTGAATTTGTGACCCACCTCTCCGGGTACTACCCACAGAATCTAAGGAATGGATGCTCATTTAAAGTGACAGTTCATGATGATAGATTAATTAACAAAACTGACACAAGTAAATGGAAAATAGTTAAAGATTAACAAAAATAACAAGAGAGGTGAAATATGAATAAACCCAATTTGATATGTAGCCGTGTCCCATTGCAAATGATTTATTCTTATATACGAACTAGCCGTTCCCCGCGGCTCTTCCCACATAGTAGTGAAACAAGACAAACTTTAAAAATCAATAAACAAAAAAGTATCACTAGCTAAGCAGAGAGGCAGTTTATACTCCAAAACACAGAGGTAGACCGACTCCCCACTCCTGACGTCACACTTCCCCCTCCCCTCAGCCCACAGCCCCTGTCTCAGATTAGCATGAATACAGTAATCCCTCGCTACTTCGCGGTTCACTTTTCGCGGATTCACAACTTCGCGGATTTTTAAATACAAGTGATTGCCCGCCTATCGCGGAAGTTATGTTCCAGACCCATCAGCAACAGGAGAAAATCCGTGATATAGAAAGATCATATAAATAAACATTTTTTTAGTTTAAGCCTTAAAATACCCATCCCACATGCTTTAAACACATGTAAACTTATAAAACACACTTTGTTAACACATATGATATGTGGATGTCGGGCTAAGGATATGAGTAACATCTCACTATTATAAAACATTTTAACTTCACGCAAGACAAGACAGTGAGACAGGAAAATTGGTGATGTACACCTAAAAGCCTGATTGTACAGGCTTTTAAATTATTGACACGCAGAGCGACAAGCAGCACAAACCCAGCACAAAGTCCACTTCTCCTTAGCGTTCATTTAGCTCCCCACCCCCTTGACAATGTGAAGTGGCAGGAGCCTACTGCGCTTCAGGGGAGGGGGGGTTTGAGCGAAGGTGCGTTCAGCTCTCACACACACACACACACTCCTCGAGCAGAGCGACAAGCAGGCATTTTGGCAGAAGCAGCACAAAGTCCATTTCTGCTCAGCGTGAGTTCAGCTGCCCCCCTTCACAAAGCGAGTGCAGACACATTGACGTCTGATTGCAGTGTGCAGTGTTGGTCTGAGGTGTTTAAGAATGTAGAAAGTGTTTAAGAGCATAGGAAGTGTTTATAAGAGTGTGGGAAAGGTTAACAAGAGAGTGAGAAAGGTTTATAAGAGTGTGGGAAGGGTTTATAAAGCCTTAAAATATGTATAAATAATAAAATAAATATAGGTCGCTACTTCGCGGATTTCACCTATCGCGGGGGGGCTCTGGAACATAACCCCCGCGATAGGTGAGGGATTACTGTATATCGCTTCTGCAAGCAAACTATTATTCTTAGCAGGGTGAGAGAAGTCGCAAAATCAACCGGAATGTTCAAGCAAATTCTAGAAAAAAAACCCAATCTAAATCCATTAATTATTCTCTCGTGAAAAGCATACAGACAGTCAGACATTGGATTCTATATATAATATGTATATATTTTATAGTATACTATATATATAGTTTTGCATGATTATAAAGTAGTTATTGAAAACTGATATAAACTATTTGGTTATTCTTACCCACCCTTAGCTTTTTATGTGAGTTAAACATTTTGCAGTGTTTCTGAGAAGTGAGGCCAGTGGAGTTTGGGACTGTTGTTCACAGCAGTAGATAGGCCTAATCTATTAAGAAATATTTTGAAAATGACAAAGTATAAGGCTATGTCAGTGTAATGGAGATGCCACCTTTTGGTGACTTTAGGTCTTGTAGTAATGGCAGGATCCATTCTGGGTGGGAACATAAAAGAAGGAAGAACATTAGGACAGTTGTGATGAGAAAAGGCCGTTCAGCCCAATAAGCTCATCCATCCTATTCACCTAAATGGTCCAGAATAACATTAAGTCAAGATTTGTAGGACTTTAAAGTCCTACTCTTCACCACACTGCTCAGTAGTTTATTCCATATGTCTAAGGTTATTTGTGTGAAGTCTGCCCTTAATACAATTCCAATAGTGGCCCCATGATCTTGTTGGAAGAATTTATTTTAAGGCAGCAACTGCATTCCACTCTACTAATTCCTTTCATAATTTTAAATATTTCAATAATGTCACATCTTAAACTCCATTTGCTTAAAATGAAAAGGTTCAAGTCCGTCGGTCTCTCCTCATGGCTCACACTGTTTATTCCTAGAATCAGCTTAGTTGCTCTTCTCTGGACTTTCTCTAGCCCTGATATTTCTTTTTTGTAATCAGAAAACCAAACTGTTCACAGCACTCCAGGTGTGGCCTCACTAGTGCGCTATATAATTTAAACATAACCCCCCTTGGCTTGCAATGTTCTGATATATAGCCTATCAGCTTACTCAATTACTTCTGTACACTTTCTGGATGAAGATAATGATGAGCCCACTATGACTCCTAGATCCCATCTTACATTAAATTTCATTTGTCAAAATTCTTCCCAAGCCTGTATGCTATTCAAGTCCTTCTGTAGCAATTTAGCCAATTCTGCATTACATTTGCATCCAATGTTACATATACCCTGCTGTTGTTTTCTAAGACTCTGTAAAGGGCTTTGAGCATAGGAAAGGCACTATATAAATAAAATGTATTATTATTATTATGACTCCTTCCATCTAGTTTGGTATCTTATGCAAAATTAACCAGTTTCACTATTATATTCTTGTCCTGATAGTTTGTGTGTATTGAAATAGCAGCAGCCCCAACACTGGGCCCTGAAGGACATCACTTTTAAAATCACCCAATTCTGCAAAAGTTCCCCATACCTTTGTCCTTTGCTTCTTGCGTCTGAGCCAGTTTTGTACTTAACTATACACTTCACCCTGAATTTCCCAATTTCTGGATCCCTAAACTTTTAAGTGGTACTTTATCTAAAGCCTTCTGAAAATCAAGATAACTATCATATGTACCTCCTCATCATATTTATGTTGATGTTTAGGTATTTACATGTTTCTGTTAACACATAATAATTATTTTTTTCAACTTGTTTTTCTGGAGGTAAACATTTTCCAGTAGTAAACAAAATTAAGCTTATTGGCCTATAGTTACTTAACTCAACTCAACTGCCCTTTTTATGCAACAGGATAATATTTGCTAGTGTCCAGTCTTTATGCATTTTCTCAGTGTGCAAAGATATTTGAAAAATGTGTCTCATGGGTTTATATCTGTACTCACTTCCTTAAGCACTCAAGGATAAATATTTTCAGATCTTAGTGATTTGTTAGATTTTAGCCTATTTAATTTAATCAGTATTTTTCCTTATGCAATTTCCAAATCACAAACTATCTCTTTTGTTGTCCCTGTTACTTTTGTGAGGTTATCGACTTCTTCATGTATGAACTTCAATAAAGCACAAATTCAAACCATTGCTATTTCACTGTCGAGCTCACTTTTAATTTTTCTAATACTCTTCACCTCCTCCTTGACCATTCTTTTACTACGAAAATATTGAAAGAATCTCTCTGGGCCAAGGTTTTGGCTACCAGCTTGCTATGCACAACACTAAATTGAAGTTGGACCATCGCCCATCCCCTCCCACTAATAAGCCATACAATTTGCAGAAAGAGTTTGTGTTGAGGTTATCAATAATACTGTGGACAGTAATTTAATTCATGCCTAAAAACATTAGTTCAAGTTAGCCATGTGTACATGCTACAATTAAATTCTTGCTTACATATCTACCACAGTCTAGTGACAGTAGTACATGTGGAAGAATAATTTTAGGGTATCATAGCTTTCATCTTAAAGAAATTAAGGATTAATAAATGTCAGAAACTTTTGCAGGCATAGCTGTAAACCAGGTAAAGGTCAAGTGAACAACAATGTACTGAAAGTTGACTAAGAAATCAGCAGATGTCCTACAAGCAACCAGAATGGGCAATTTTTATATGCATAGAAATTTGAAGGGTGGTAGCTCATCTCAAAAGGTATAAGAAGAACCAGAATATAATATAATAGATTTTTATTTTATATAAGTCATTTGTGTGTAAACCAACAAACCAACCAGAGTAAGTGTATGTATTGATTGACACTTTATGTAAATTCAACAGTTTATAAAAGGAACCTCTATCCTTTGTTTCTCTGATCATTCTGACCATTCTGTAACAGACTGCTCTCTAAGGCATCTTGTCAAGGAGTAATTAAAAGATACAATGATCAGCTTTTCTCCTGCCTGATTACTGAATTGTCCTGCTAGAGAAAATTTCTACCATAGTTTTTGGCACCCTACGTTACAGTGTACCGTACCCCGGTGGGAACTCCCAGCAGAGTCTCAAAAGATGCGAAGCCAACAATGCGAAATTGGAACAGACTTGTTCCCGTTTCCGTGGGATTCCCTTCCGGAGGATGTGGTCATCCTGAAGTTACCTGAAATGGTAACTTGTATATTTATAAAGTATAAACCAGAGACATTCATCTTTGTGTCATTGTGAAAAGTAACTGTGTAAGGTGACTGAGAATTTTAATACTGTTTGCCCTTTAAGGCAGTGTGTGTTATACATTTCCTAAACAAGAAGGTGAGCTGTGTATCCATAATCTATGTTGACTTCGACTCTCATGTGGAGAATTTTAGCTTTCTTCAGATGTCTGAAGATGTAAAGGTAAAACCATTCTTAAGTAAACCTGCAGCTGGTGTAGAACGTCAAAGTTTACTGCTTTAGTATGGCAGAGAGCAAGTTTTAGTATTCTTACCCTGGTTAAGTGTTATTGTTCTTTGTTCAATTTTAGGTCAATGCAAGGTAGATGAAACACCTAAAGGCTGGTATATACAGTATATTGACAGGGACCCAGAGACAATACGAAGGCAAGAAGAGCTGGAAAAGCGAAAAAAACAGGACCTTGATGATGAAGAAAGAAGTGCAAAATTTATTGAGGAGCAAGTTCGGAGAGGAAAGGAGAAGAAAGATGAAGTAAGTATTGCTTTTGAAAGTAGCTTTAGTACAGGTTGATACTGTTCAATATACATGTAAACAAAATATAAAGTGTAATATGTACTTCATTAAATAAACAATATATTTTATGATGAAGTCATTAAAAAATATAGACAGTGGAAAGATGACTATTGGATTTAGTTATTTTAATTTAAACAATTACTGCTTTAATTGGTTGTTACTGATTTAAATGGTGGAATTTGAGTCAGTAATATTCTATTACATAAGTATTTGTTTACAGGCCTGTATAAATTATAAAATATATTATAATTTTATATTAATCTACGGAACTGAATCCCCATGACCCTGAACTGAATAAATGGGTAGAAAGTGGCTTAATAAAAGGATAGACACTTAAAAGCTGTCCCCCCCAAATATGTTTTCTAATAGACATTCAATAGTGGCCATAACTCCCATTAATATCCAACATTCAGACAAAAAAGCATGAAGTAAATGATTGTGTCCAGAATTTGTTCACCAGTAGTAGTAGGCTTTTACAGTTAGGTCCATAAATATTTGGACAAAGACAACTTTTTTCTAATTTTGGTTCTGTACATTACCACAATGAATTTTAAATGAAACAACTCAGATGCAGTTGAAGTGCAGACTTTCAGCTTTAATTCAGTGGGGTGAACAAAACGATTACATAAAAATGTGAGGCAACTTAAGCATTTTTTAACACAATCCCTTCATTTCAGGGGCTCAAAAGTAATTGAACAAATTAAATAACTGGAAATAAAACGTTAATTTCTAATACTTGGTTGAAAACCCTTTGCTGGCAATGACAGCCTGAAGTCTTGAACTCATGGACATCACCAGATGCTGGGTTTCCTCCTTTTTAATGCTCTTCCAGGCCTTTACTGCAGCGGCTTTCAGTTGCTGTTTGTTTGTGGGCCTTTCTGTCTGAAGTTTAGTCTTCAACAAGTGAAATGCATGCTCAACTGGGTTAAGATCAGGTGACTGACTTGGCCATTCAAGAATTTTCCACTTCTTTGCTTTAATAAACTCCTGGGTTGCTTTGGCTGTATGTTTTGGGTCATTGTCCATCTGTATCATGAAACGCCGCCCAATCAATTTGACTGCATTTAGCTGGATTTGAGCAGACAGTATGTCTCTGAACACCTCAGAATTCATTCGGCTGCTTCTGTCCTGTGTCACATCATCAATAAACACTAGTGTCCCAGTGCCACTGGCAGCCATGCACGTCCAAGCCATCACCCTGCCTCCACTGTGTTTTACAGATGATGTGGTATGCTTTGGATAATGAACTGTTCCATGCCTTCTCCATACTTTTTTCTTGCCATCATTCTGGTAGAGGTTGATCTTGGTTTCATCTGTCCAAAGAATGTTTTTCCAGAACTGTGCTGGCTTTTTTAGATGTTCTTTAGCAAAGTCCAATCTAGCCTTTCTATTCTTGAGGCTTATGAGTGGCTTGCACCTTGCAGTGCACCCTCTGTATTTACTTTCATGCAGTCTTCTCTTTATGGTAGACTTGGATATTGATACGCCTACCCCCTGGAGAGTGTTGTTCACTTGGTTGGCTGTTGTCAAGGGGTTTCTCTTCATCATGGAAATAATTCTGTGATCATCCACCACTGTTGTCTTCCATGGACGTCCAGGTCTTTTTGCGTTGCTGAGTTCACCAGTGCTTGCTTTCTTTCTCAGGATAGATAGATAGATAGATAGATAGATAGATAGATAGATAGATAGATAGATAGATAGATAGATAGATAGATAGATAGATAGATAGATAGATAGATAGATAGATAGATAGATAGATAGATAGATAGATAGATAGATAGATAGATAGATAGATAGATAGATACTTTATTAATGTACCAAACTGTAGATTTTGCCACTCGTAATATTGTAGCAGTTTCTCGGATGGGTTATTTCTGTTTTCGCAGCTTAAGGATAGCTTCTTTCACCTGCATGGAGAGCTCCTTTGACCGCATGTTGTCTGTTCACAGCAAAATCTTCCACATGCAAGCACCACACCTCAAATCAACTCCAGGCCTTTTATCTGCTTAATTGATAATACATAACAACGGACTTGCCTCCACCTGCCCATGAAATAGCCTTTGAGTCAATTGTTCAATTACTTTTGAGCCCCTGAAATGAAGGGATTGTGTTAAATTTCCCATCGGGATTAATAAAGTATCTATCTATCTATCTATCTATCTAAAAAAAATGCTTTAGTTGCCTCACATTTTTATGCAATCATTTTGTTCACCCCACTGAATTAAAGCTGAAAGTCTGCACTTCAACTGCATCTGAGTTGTTTCATTTAAAATTCATTATGGTAATGTACAGAACCAAAATTAGAAAAAAGTTGTCTCTGTCCAAATATTTATGGACCTAACTGTATATAGCAGTGGAACAAGTAAATGTAATGTTTGATGTCTTCTGAGGCATTGCCATCAACTCTTAACTCCCATTCTTAAAAGAAAAGTAGAGCTCTGTGTGTCCTCAAATTCCCTGCTTTACACAAAATTATCTGTCACCATTTTTACAACTTTTCCTTCTGTAAGCTTCTTGTCTTAATTTCACTCACTTTTTTCCCCATTGTTTACTGACCTGTTTCCTCCTTTTTTTGTTTTTGTTTTTTTAACCTTGATCATTTTTTCAGTCTGTTTCTGAATCAAGTACATCAAGTATTGCATCTTTATTCCTCTCAATGCTTTGGGTATTGCTTGTTCATCAGATGGGAAGGCATTCCAAATTCTATAAACCTGCAATGCAACACATAATCCCAAAAACCAATATCCAAGAACATATAATATGTAAACATGAAATTGAATAATGCAAAATAAGGTTTCAAAGAAATAGAAATTGGAGTTTGTTTTGCTCTAATTAAACTAAACTAATTATTTTGCATACAAATGATACCAGTAATTAATTTAATCATTTTCCTACATGCATGTATTTGACAAGTTAAATTAGAAAAAAATATACTTTATTAGAAATATGTGATAATTGAGAACCATTTTTAATACTAAGGAATTTTCCAGTTTTATGTAAATGATTTATTTCTAGGATGTTCCTGTGTTTACAGAATTAAAAAGATCAAATGAAGAAGAAAAGGGTAAGTTGAAATATCAGCTTTTATTTTAAATCATTTAAATTTATCATCTAAATTTCCATCTCTCATACCAGTATTTTTGTAAATTGAATAGTTGCATATCTAAAATGGAGCTGATACTGTTGTTGAAAAAATTGCTGAAAGAGCAACAACTAGAATATGACTGTCAAGTATCTAGTAATGGGCAACTAGAAAGGTGACACTAGAATGAATATTTTATTAATTTAGAAAAAAAAAATGCGTTAAGCATGCTAAAGCTTTCACTTCAGTTGGTTACTATAAATTGCAGTGATTTGAGAGAAAAAGTATAGTTGTGGTTGTTTGCATAAATGTGTCAGGAATGAATTGATATGCTAGTTTAGGGTAGCTCTGGTGTTAAACCTTGCTGTACTGCACATAAGCTATGGTTGTTTTTATTCTCTTCATCATTACCATTACAGAGAATAAAATGATGAGTAATGTTGAGAATTCTGTTTTTCTTTACTTTTAAAGTTGCATTCATGTTAAGCATGGGACCAAGTACTTCAGCATGTCTTTCATCAAAGTCAAGGTCAGTTGGTCTTACCTTACTTAAAATTGCACTGAACATTGAAAGTATGTGATTTTTTTTCTTTTTAATACATAACAAACTTTCTTCTAGTAGAATATAACTTTGGGACCTGATATTCCATTGGCATTATTACTTTATCATATGTTTCAGCATTATTAATGAAAATCTCAGTCAATTAATGTTTACAAGGATGAGACACTTTTCCTGTGCATCCATGATCTTAGATTATGGATTGGTCTGAGTAGCCAAATACTATTTTGTATTTTATCCTTTAAAATCATATTTCTGAAAAATACATAAACGTCACAAGGTATTAAAAAAAATATTTGCATACAGTATATATGTGCGTGTGTGTGTGTGTATGTATGTATGTGTATATGTGTATATATTACATACTGTGTGTAATGAATCTATCTATGAGTTTAACTTTTTGAATTGAATTACTGAAATAAATTAACTTTTCGATGATATTCTAATTTATTGAGATGCACCTGTATGTTAACCCTGTTGATTCAGAATGCAAGTCACTCTGTGCAAGTCACCAACTCTCCCTCCAGCAAAAGAACCCCAGACCATCAAACTTTTTCCTCCATGTTTGGTGTCATACTCTAAAGAACCTTCCTTTTACAAATTCAATGACATACAAACATCTGCGTGATGAACTGAAGATTTCAAATTTTGATTCATCAGTCCATAAGACTATTTTTCCAGTCTGCAGTTGTCCACAGCCAGTATTTCAAGGCCCTATTTTGTCCTTTAACGATTGGCTTTCTTACTGCCATTCGTTCTGTCAAACCTGCAACACAAAGTCTCCTGTTCACAGTAGAAACTGAGACTTGCTTTTTTTGAGCACTGTTACGTTGTGTTTGAAGCTGTTGTGCTGTGAGGTGCCTATGACACAAGCTGGTGACCCTCAGAAACTTGTCCTCTGATTGGGTTGCGACTTTGGGTCTGCCAAATTTTTCCTGTCTGAGTTTCTTCCAATTTACAATTGCCTTTGGATTGTATAGGATTACTGACACTTAGATTTTTTTTTTTATTATAAATTTCTCTAAATGAAAGGCCAATACTTCTAATGGTAATAATGCTCTGTCTCATTTCACGTGTTAATTGCCATTATCACTGGAATTTTCTACAGTGTCATAATGTCTAATCAATACTTCAGAGGGTGTAGGAAGACAGTCTGTTCCAACTCTGCTTTAAGACAGAGGAGTTTATAGTAATTAAAAGAAGTTGGGGTACCTGTGCAAATTGTTTGCTTCAACTTGCAAGGCTTAATGTACTTTAATTGCTGCAGAACATCAGTAGGTTGTAACCTATTAGTTGTTCCTGAGGAAGGCATATATATAAAAATATATTGATATATTGTGGGATCAAAATATATTGAAAATATATTGAAATATATATAATATTTCAATCATACTTGTATTTATCAATAAAATGTATTACTCTTATTTCTTAAAACGTGCTTCAGTTACCTTGATGATAAGCCTAACAGCTGGAAACCTGGCTCTTACAACAGTAAGGTAAATAAAGTAGTCTTACCATACTATTTGATTATGGACATTGTCAAAGGCAAAATGAATAATTAATTAACTAAGTTAAATCTCCCCTCAATTTTTTATTTATATATATATGTACAATATATAAAATACTAGGGGGCTTTGCTCGCCAACTCCCGTGTTTGGTTTTCCAGATACACACTTTTAAGATTTTTTTTTTTCTTTGAATTGTTGCTATTTCATTAGTTTCACTTTTATTTCAGAACTTCGTTAAAAACAATTTTTGGAATCTTTCGAGTCCCAACATGCTGAATCTTATAAATGAGGTCCGTGAGACATGTGTTTAATGACTTTGTACCATAATTCAGGATAGGTTTCTCTGTTTGGAATTGCAGCACAGACAAAACGATCTACATCATCAGCAGTTAATAATTTTTTTTGCAAAGTAACCAATAAATGCATGTGAGGTAAAATACGTTTTTGAAATTCTCTGACTTAAACTTCAAAGCCTTACAATATTTACATACTTCTGACATATCACCTATGTTCATATATTCGATCTCCATTCCTCGCTTTGTCCTTCTTTTTTTTTTTTTCAATGACACCTGGTCCGTGGTGATTATTTTCCCTTTTTTCGACTAATAATTTCTGTTTGTTTGCGCTACTGCGATTTTTACTTTCTTTTTTTTTTTGATACTTTCTAATTTTCCTGCTTTCATATTCTTTAAGGTTCTCTGCATTTGTATTGCGCCGTTTTTTTGAGCCTTTCGAATTCCACCACTTTCAGTGGAATATATAGTGCCAACGTTTTTGAAAGTCTTTATGAAGTTCTACTTTGTCTTTTACTCTTTGTCTTTTAATTCTGAGCCTGATTGGATGTGCTTTTCTTCAATTCCATTTATCCGGGCTGATTATTAATTTCCTTATTTTCTGAATTTGCACCTAGATTATTCTTTTTCTTTTTTGCATTTTTTTCTTTTGTCCGCGCTGCTCTTTCTTCTTTGCTTAGTCATCAACGTTTCATCTATAACGTATTGTCCTTATATGCTTTATATGCGCTGAGAGCCCTGGATCTGTGTGTGCTCAAATCCTTAACACGACTGAGTGTTTTGCGGCCCTTGGTCTTATTTGATGTTGGTTGTAAGTAGGGCATGTCTTGCAAGAATCTCATGTTCTATGTCCCCGCGAGATGGTCCTGGGTCAATCTCTTTCATCTTACGGGTCTTTTAAGTGTCTTCCCGTCTTCTCGTCTCCCTAGTCTTTCTCTTCCAGGATTTTTTTTTTTTTATAATAGAGAGAGAATCTTCGGGGAAACAGAAGCAACATACCACATACTTTATTTTTTTCATATATTTTTTTATAGTTTGAATCTTGGATCCAGTGCTTTGCAAACCATGGCTGCCACAGGAAAAAGGAAGGATTTGGGCCACAATATGGAGTCGAAGGAGAAAAAGAAAAAGTCGGCATTGGATGAGATAATAGAAGTATTTTACATTTTAGTTTATATTTTACTATAAAAATAGAACAGTGCTGCCATATTTGCAATATTAACTACAAATGTGTGCTGTCATATTTGCAATGTTACTACCTACAGATACTACTTAGTTTGATTTAGTTTATTGCAGTATAACCAGACTATATGTTTTTAATACTATGTCTTATGAGAATATTATATTTATATATTTGTAAAAAAAATCTTGTTTAACTAGTAGCTTGCTGGTATATTTATTGAAACCATTTATTTCTTGAGAATGATGAGACAACATACAAATCACATGAGAGCATGACTACCTCTTTCTTTGTCATACTGGACTATATATTATACACAAAATATAACATATTTCTCATTTCCAAGTAGACACAGAGAAGTAACATTAACGCAGGCTCAAATTTTTGCTCATTATTTGCTTGTTTTAATTAATTCTTATAACATTGAAGGTAATCAGACACACAATAGGTGCAAAACGTTTTCAGTTTGCAATGGCCTTGTCAAAGTACATATTTGACCTTAATTGAAATGTGCTGAGACCTAAAGTAAAGCATTCACTTTTAAGTCTTTCTAACCTGAAAGGTGGAATGGTGGCTCTAAGGCTAGGAAACTGCCGGTTTGAATCCCCTAAATGCCAAAAGTGATTCCACTCCTTTGAGCACTTTAGCAATACCCTTATCCTGCAACTGCTCCATCCTGGCTATGACATTACCCTGCATCCAGCCCTGCATGCAGGTCCTCCAACTTGCAGGGAAAACTCAGGGGTTGGTGGCAGGATTGGCTCTATAGCCACAGAAAAAAAATCCTCACACTGTTTCTATTCAAACTAGTGTGGTACTGAGGTGTTACCCATTGCTCGGCTGTGCTTAGGTGCTAATTTGGGATCCTAAGGTGGTTCATCATGTGGTTGGTACAGCAATGCTCCCAACATCGTCCTCCTTCACAAATATTAGAGGAAACATTTAGAACATAGTGAATTAAGTTGATGTAGATAATTATAGCAGTCTAAATTATTTTTCCTTACAGTGCTTTGGGTTCTCATCTAAATGATGTTGTAGTGGGTATTGCAACTTTCTTTATTAATACCTTCAACTTTTATTATTTTTTTCAGTCTACGTCCCTTATGTCTAATATTAAGGTTTGATTGAACATTTGATAGACATCACTTAAAATATATCGCAGTAATGCAAAAGTACATATTGTGTAATTAATTATATACATACTAGCCATGTGTGCCCAACTACGTTGCGCGTGTTAAAGTTGTCTGTGAAGGGCTCCCTGTTTAAACGCGGCTGCCAGTCGTGAACTGTGCCCTTCGTCGCACAGCATTATGATTTATTATAAGGGAAACAAACAAAACCCTTGGACATTGATTCCGTAGGAACGGCCTACTCGGAATCACTGTCCGAATAGTAATTATGTGGTGTTGGAGGAGCATTTCTGCTTCTGTCCATTCACAGTTCATCTCGTTTTCACGACGCTGTCGTTTCCTCTCACGATCTCTTCTCAACCTTTCTGCAATCTCGCAGGTTGCTTTGTGGCAATCCAAAGAGTAGGGAAGAAGCAATGCTTCTTTCTTGAACTCCAAACGCCGACTGATGGAAAATCACAGAAGTGTGTCTGACTTATATACTCTGACTGCCGACTCCAAGAAGTGAGTGAACATTCAATTTGGACGAAGTGCTGCCAACGACGGTCGATAGAAACACAAAAAACCACAGTCTCGACAACGAAGCATGTGTCGACGCCAGATCTAAACACAAAGCACGGTGTTGACGCCAGATATAAACACAAAGAGTGGTATCGACAGTGTTTGTAAACGAAAGTAACAACCAAGGAAGTGTCAGGGGAACATGAATTCACGGACAAACAAAGATCAAGATCCAAATGAAGATTATATATAAAGATTAGTTAATTTAAAGCACAACAATTTGTTTAGTTTGAATGTCTGTGTTTTGAGGTGTGACTGGAGTACTACAGTCTTCAGTACTATAAGCTTGTGTTTTAGCTGTCTCTCTACTGCCATCTAGTGCTTCTTCTTCTAATTCATTCGCGGACAAACAAAGATCAAGATCCAAATGAAGATTATATATAGAGATACACACACATAGTGTGATTCAGAAAGTATTCAGACCCCTTCACTATCTGCACACTTCATTGTGCTATAAATTTAATTGTAAATGGATACATTTGCTATGTTTGCCCACTCTTTAACACATAATGACAAAGTGAAACCATGTTTTCAGAAAGGCTTGCAAGTTTATTGAAAATCATAAACTGAAATCTCTCAGTATTCAGACCCTTAATACATAACTGTAGAAGCCATTTTAGCAGCAGTTACAGCTTTGAGTCTTTTTGGGTAAGTCTTTACCACCTTTGCAGATCTTAATTTGGGCAGTTTATCCCATTCTTCTTGACAGATCCTCTCAAGTCCCATATACCCAGAGGGAATTGTCAGCAATCTGACATCTTCAAGTCTCTCCACAGGTTACATGTGGCTTTGGGACAAATTTCCTACGGTCTTTGAGTGTCCCAGCCAAAGCCTACAACAGTGTTATCTTGGCTGCATGTTTCGGGTCATTCTTGTACAGAAAGGCAATCTGTCTTCCCAGTTTGACGTTGTGTGCACTCTGGAGCAGGTTTTCTTCAAGGACCTGTCTGTATTTGACTTAATTCATCCTTACATCATTTCTAACCCTTCAACCCTGTCCCTGCCAATACAAGGCACCCACATAACATGGTGATGCGTTCACCATGCTTCACCATAAGGAGATTGTTAGGAAGGTGATGAGCATTGCTTGGTCTTCACCAGACACTGTGCTTGGTGTTCTGCATACAGAGTTCAATTTTGTCTTTTCAGACCATGCTCTAAGGGTCCTTTAAACCATCATGTGTCTTTTACTTAACATTTTACCATAAATGCCTGATTGACGGATGCTGCTAAGATGTTCATCCTTCCAATAGGTTCTCTTCTTATTCTTTGATAAATTTGAAAATATTTTCACATTGACATTATGGGTTATTGAGTGTAGATTAATGGGCATAATTGACAAATTTATCCATTTAAAATTAAATCTGTAACACAATAAAGTGTGCAGAGAGTAAAGGGGTCAGAATTCTGAACCCACCCTGTGTGAATATATATTGAATGTGTTTATGGTGTGAAATTAACTAATAAAAGAAAGTTATAAATTTCAGGATTTTTTAAAACTTTTTCATTAATGCATGATTAATAATGAATTTATGGATTTTTTTCAGATGGAAGAAGAAAAGAGAAAAAGTTCAAGAACAGACTATTGGTTACATCCTGTAAGTCAACAGTATAATAACCACTAGTTAAAATGGTCATGTAAAAAAGTTAGTGTGTTGACTTTTATTTTTTCATACTGTAATTAACAGTCCTCTAGTCCTCATCACCACATCAGAGAGAGAGAGAGAGAGAGAGAGATGGATGGATGGATGGATTAGGAGCACGCACTGATACAGCGCATTGCCCCACCCACCACATGACAAACCAACTCAGGAACCCAGATTAGGATTCAAGTGCAGCCATGTGGCGGGTGACCACATCAGAAAACAGGATAAATCTAATCATAAAACAGCACATTATTTTACTTTTTTTTCATAACTGTTGAAAGCAATAACTTGCATAAATTGTTTTCAGTGTAAGTTTATTGACATTTTATGCTGTATATCATATTGGAGAATTTTTGACCCATTTCTGCTTATAACACTGTTTCAGTTCAGTGATGTTTGATATTTCTTTATGTGCAGCTTACTTGAAGTCTCCCCATAGCAGCAGGATTGAAATCTGGACTTTAGCTTTTCTAAATTCTTGATTGTTTTCTATTTTTTTAGAGTTTGTGTAAGAGCCATTTGCTAGTTATTTAAGTTGTATAATTTTTTGCCTACATATTGGTGCATAGTCTATGAGAGGTTCTTACAACCCCCATAAGTTGAATTGAATTGGTATATTCTAACTATTTCTGGCCTCTCTGACTATACATTATACTCAGTTAGTGACCTGCCTTGCTGTGTGTAAGGCATGGAGGGCACGTGGTTTTAAACCTTGCCTTACGTGTCAAGTAACATGAAGGACAACATGCTCTGTTGAGTGTGCAGCGGCATACGTTTAAAGCGTACTGAAGAAGAAGTAAAGCATCTTTAAGTATAGAAACAACTAAAGTTTGCTAAGAAAAGCTAAGTTTAGAGTAGATACATTTTTCTAATTTTTTGCATTTTATTCTACATGTGTAGCAAACTTTTCTCTTTATACTTGTGTGGACTATTTTTACCTGTGCTTGAAACCCGCCATACGCACCCGCAGCTGCAGTTTGAGTTGTAGGTTCACTGGTGTGTGCTTAGGATCATTGCTTCATTTCATTATCAAATTTCAGCCAAGCTTTAGTTGTACAATAGACAGCTAATACATTTTCCTTTAGGATCCCATGGTGTTAAAAGGATGGTTGCACAACATCCCTCACCCCCACACGACCATGCTATTTCTTAGGCAGTGTTACAAACCAAAGCACCATGTACTTTTTATAAAGAAGAGACTTTCTGCAAACTAAACTACCACATAAGATATTAGTTGATCTGTTTTTTCTAATGTGAGTGTCATGAACCATGTTGCTGGAGGGCTGTAGAATTCTGGATGTAGCCTTTGACTTATTTTGGATGAATTTTCAAGACACCCACTTCAGGGTATAGAGGCAACTGTATCCAGTGTTCTCCATTTCTAACTAACCTGTTTCACTATAGAACATAGACATCTGATTATTTGCAAATGGATTTATAACCCTTCCCAAGCTGATAAACATAAATATTTACCTTTTTTGAAATGACTATAATTTTATCCTTGACCTGGTATTATTACAAATCTAAATGCTCCTGACTGAACATCCTGCTTTTATATAAAGTCCGCAGCCTTTCATAAACTATTCTATGTACATGAATAGCAATATCTGTCGTTTTTCCTTCTTAAAAAATAGGGAAATAGGGAAGCAGTAAAGGTAGGTGTGCGTGCGTGCGTGTTTTTTTTTTTTTAATCACATGAATACTGCATGTTAGCGGACTTTTTTGCTAAATAACTGATGGCTAAATCAGTCTGTTATTTGGTTTAATGCTAGAGGTTAGATTTATCTAATATCTATTGGTGAGACTAGCTGATTGTTAAGATACATCAAACAATAGAGTTAAATGAATACAGAAAAATCATAATCTTTCTTTATTATGTAATTGATTTTGTTTGTAGTTATGGCTTAAGAAAAATTGTTAGTCTTATGTTTTAATAGAGAATACTGGTTAAAAAAATTACTGACACAATAGTAAATGGTGAGCCAAGACTGAACAAAGCCAAAAAAATCCAAAACATATCGTTAAGTAATCCATTTCTAGAAAATCCTCTGATTAACAAAAGTGAAACGTGTTGAAACAAAAACAAGATGTTGAATTAAAGATCAGCATAAACCTCTGACCTACTGCATTATCTCAATTATTCGTCAGGAGTCCTGTTCGTTCATAGGTTACTGTCAGCTTCATGTGATAACAAGTATTGCAGAGATATCTACCAATAGAGAGACTAAAAGTAAAGAAAAGCAAATAAAAACATTATCAGGTGGAAAATTTGCCACACATTTGTACATATCCATGAGGCTTCAGTGAACAAATCAGCTGCAGTTTTCAAAACCACTACTGAAAAAGTATGAATTCAGTCAAAATACAAATGTTTGGAGCATACATCTAGATATATGACAGGTGAATTATGTAACACAAGTGAGTTGAGATTTTTTTTATTGACATTTACATATTATTTGCTGTTCTTCATTGTTGGTCCCCATTGATGACAATTGTATCAGTAATTTTATTATCTTCTTTCTCCAAAAAAATCATAATTTTTCTAAACCATAACTACAAACTGCAAGAATAATATAAAAAAAAAAATTTTTTGGTGGAGTATTCTTTTGAGAGAGTGCTGTTACATTTTCAGTAATTTTAAGCAACGACTTTTAGGATATTATATACTGACATATTTTCAACTTGCTGGTTTAGAAAATTCTTAATTTTAATTTTAAATATTTACTTTTACTGTCACAAAGCGCAAAAACTCATAATCTTGTAATTTCTCCTTTTTCTTACAGGGTATTGTTGTTAAAGTGGTAACAGATAAATTAGGTGGACAGTACTACAAAAAAAAAGGTGTTATAAAGGTGAGACTTTTTAAAATGTTTATTTTTGATGCAACTCCTTGTGAAACGTAAAACATCTGGTGTAAGCAATGAGGAAAAAAATATATTTTATACATTTCTGTGATGTTTAACAGGAAGTCCAAAACAGATACACTGCAGTTGTGAAGATGATGGATTCTGGAGACAAGCTGAAGCTAGACCAGTCCCATTTGGAGACTGTAATTCCAGCACTGGGTAAATTTGTCAATTAATAACCACAAAGTTTAAATCCTATTAGTAATGTATCACACAGTGTTTTGGAAAAGCATGTCATTTAGCTACTTTAAAAGTAAAGAAGTGTTTTTGTTGTACTGGGGAACCTTTTTATACACTGACACTGTATCTTTTATAGGTAAGCAAGTTTTGGTGTTAAATGGTGTTCACAGAGGTAAAGAAGCAATCATGGACTCTCTTGATGAGAAAAGCTTTTCAGCAACCGTAATTATGGATAGTGTAAGTACCCTAAACATAGAAGAGCAATTTCATATTCATATTAATGTCTGTCTATACGGAGTGCAAACATACCCTCATAAGAATATGTACCTTCTCAGCTTATAAAAGACCAAGATTAACACAATTTACAATTGTACACTTTGCACAGATCAATAATCAGATTTCAGATCAGAGCCTAAGTTTGTTCAGCTGAAAGAACAATGTACTATGCTCTACTTTGCAGTGGCTTAAGCATAGTGCTATATTCTAATCTGTGAAACTGGAAAAAATATTAATTGTTCAGAAGTCCACTCAGTCATTTTATAAAACATGATATATATTCTTGGATATAGCTTTTCCTTTTCAACCCTAGAATAGTTGTTGACTGTTAAATGTCCCATCCTCTTTATTCCCTCCTAGTAAGTCATTCAGGGACATTTAGAAGTGAGGCCAACATGGTGACACAGTTGCTGCTGCTTTTGCTTCGTAGTCTTAGTAGTGTATATTTGAATAAATAGATATTTATTGTGTTCATTTTTTTTAATTCAGTGAATAATTGAAGCTATTAACCATTCATTAGCCAAAAATCCACACAATACATTCAGCATGAAGGCTCAGATATATCTTTTCTATTTTACAGAGGTAGTGCTATCATTTAGTGGGTATAGATTATGAAAAGTGTTTATAAAGTGAATACGTGGGGTTTTTTTCACTGAAATGTTAAAGGAACAGTAATGAAATTGTTAATATTACAATTTTTATACATTTGGAACCTGCATATGTTTAGACGAAGCAGCTGTAATGATGCCTTTTAGATTGTTTTGAATGTCTGAATTACAGCACAGTTTATATCTTTGTTTGACAGGGACATCTGAAAGGACAAAAGATTGGAGGAATTGCTTATGAAGACATTTCAAAGTTGGCTTGAGAGCAAAAGAGACTTATTGTGTCAGGATATTCATTATTTGTATGGTGCATTAAGGACACATTTAAAATCTCGTAAAATCTTTCTTTACGTTTTCAAGTTTGTATTTCCTATTTTCACATGATCGCAAATAAAATTTAAGATATTTTGTGTAAAAGTGGTTTTCATTTACCTTTTTCCTTTACTCAGTTTTACACAGTCCCATTCAATATCATTCAAAATCTGTTTATAGTAATCTATTTAATTTAAATTAAAGGATCAGCATCAGAAGTGTCCGGTATAAATTTGATCCTTAATAGCCGAAGATTTACATCCACACTACCAACAATTTGCCATTCCCAATTGTTTTAAAATTTTGAACCACATCATTCACCTTGAGGAATATTTTGTGTTCCATTTGTTTTCTTATAATTCTTACTATTTCCAACTGCTTATGAAGACAAATAAGCAGTGGTTCAACAGCAGTTCCAAAAAGCTTTGGCGATAGTGGCCTGTTTGGTTTTGTGTTCTAATAAAAATTAATCAGAATTTGTTGTTTACCCAAACAAAGGCTACTGGACTTTTGTAAAGGTATTTGATCAAAGCACACATATTACGTCAAAACCCAAATGTGCAGAGTACTGCATATAGATATCCCTATTCTGCAATACCAAATGCTTTTTGTACAAATGTTGACGGTATGTATAGTACATCAAACAGTCATCAAAGGTTTGGCAATTGTGAGCCTATCTTTAACAAATCTAGTTTGATCTTATGAAATTGTTAAAGGCTGCACCTTATCAATTCTGTTTAAATGTTTAAAAATACCTTGACATCATTATTTTGTAACAGTATTGGTCTATAAGTTTCCACATTCCAGAGTCTTTAGTATTCTTTGAAAAAAATAATAATCAGTGCTTGGCATAAAGTGTAGAATAGGATCTTATCTCCTCCAGCTTTCTTAAACATAGCTATAGTTAAATAGGTAATATATTACTTTTTTTTTAAATAAGATTCTGCTGGTAACCATCTGGACCTGTAGCTTTCCCATTTTGTAAAGAACTTGCAGTGTCTTGAATTTCGATGAGAATCAGTGGTTTATCCACTTTCATTGTAAGAATTGTAGTTTCAGCAGTTCTAATTTATCAAGGATATTGGAAGCATTGGCATCTCCTTCAGGACACTCTGTAGTAACACATTTCCTGTAAAATATGTATTAGTTACTCTTTATGTTCACTGAGTGGTTCCTACTACATTGTTAAGCACTTTGTCTGTGTTCATAATAAGAGTGGGGCACCTATTAAAAAAAAAAAATAGCTGCTCCATTTTTCTTGTAACCAGAAGGTTACATTTTGTAATGCCATTTTTTGTATGGCATATCATTAGGTGAGTGTGCATATCCTTAATCAGTTTTGGAGTTCTCAGGAACTTTGAAATAATGGCAGATTTTTTAAACAAAAGACTGAAAGAAAGAAAAAGGCAAAAAGAAGTAAGAAAACAAAACTGTAAAGGAAGTTTTTTTATATTGGTATCGTATTTTTTTTTATATATATAACAAAAGTTTCTTTCCAGCCAATCTCTGAAGATGATACTGGTTAAACTTTGTTTTCCTTAACATATTGTCAATGTCAGTAACTTTCTATTCCTTAAAAAGTGGTTAACTGCCCTGTAGCTATTGTGATGTTTATTTCTTATCTATGTCTTCGTAAATTCAGGAATTCCTTTGTCTAGTTAGTACAGCTATGCAGAACTGACCAGTTCGCTTGCTGTCCTACTGCAGATCTGCATGATGGCATACCCCACACTTGTAAGCATTTCTGTATACCTACTGTATTGCTTGATCTCAGAACGCACCAAGCTCTAAAATATTCAAGTTTTGTTCTTTTTTTATTCTTTTAATTTTCAATTGTACACAGTCAAAAATTATATAATAAACTGAGGTTCCATATTAATTGTTAAATTATTTGAAAAACTAACTACACTTTAGTAGCATTGTTTGTGTGCTCTGTTCCAACTCATTTTATGTCTGTATCCTGTTTAGGTCTTAAACATAGGAAACAGAATTGTTATTTATTCATTTATTTTTCACCTCCTTCAATTCCTCATGTACATGTAGCTCTCAATCCATTGTTTTTGGTACTTCATCACCCCTCACATCTCAAAGTCATGCAAGTGAGTTTCTCTGACAATACTAAACTGCTTGTACGACTGTGTGTGCTTCGTGCTACTTGGGCACACTGTGGCTGCGTGTAATATAATAGATGGGTATGCAGAATAAGAAGATGGATGAATAGGAGATGGTGTTATTTTTCTTTGCACCCTATAGTCCTAAGGACTGTTGGGGCAAAAGGTTGGGAGCCTTCTATCTTGACCACCATCCTTTCCACTATTAAACCAAGTGGGCTGTATTTTGATCATTCATTATAGTCCATTCCTGGCTATGATCCAGTCATTTTCTGTCTTCTTTTCCTTGTTCCATCAGCTCTTCCAAGCATTACTGTATTTTTCAATTTGTCACCCTTCATCCTAAAGACATGTCCACACATTTCCAATTTCCTCTCTTTGGTCTTGACCTCTGTTGTTTCTCTTGTGTTTAACACTTTTCTAATCTCTTTACTGCTGACCATGTCCCTTCAAATTACTCCCATTTTTGTTTTATATATTGGTACACAAAATGAGCAGATGGGAGGTCTTGGCTATTAAAAGTCTGTTATTTCCAGTGAATGTATTTGTTGTAATCTTCAACATTTAATAGGATAGCTGCTACAATGTCAATCCATAAAATGAGTCCTACACCGTGTGAAATGGTATGCCTTGGGGTTATGGCCTCCTGTGGTGTGTAAGTGGTCCGCTGTCATCCTCTGTTGTATCGAACCTCTGAAAGCCACTTGAATCCTCCTGATTTTCTGGGGCTGACCTATGTCACTCTCACTTCACACTAAGCCCACTTTAAATGTATCTCACCTGCCATGATTGAGCTCCTGTGTATAAGTTCAGTTCATTAAAACAGCTGGTTCTGCAAAATTTACATTGATCTACATTTTATATTTATGACATCCAGCTGTTACACTTGTTTTAAGAAGAGATGATGGCCAGTGTACACTGTTAATAGCTACAGCTTCTGTTTGCAGTTCTTCTATGTAACACTGATTAGCCCTAAATTAATCATTAATAAGGGAGTCATTCCAACTAATTACTCAATGATTTATTAAGGAAACAGACTGTCTAATACACTCTCATAAATTTTTGAGGTTTATAAATTATTTTACTCAATTTGGCAGAAAATTCATCAACCCTCTTATTATACAATCCTGAAGCTGTCAAATTTCACATATTCAGATTATTTTTACACATATTAAAATGCACTTTATTTCAAAAATAATATTGTCACAGCTTTTTCAGGTTGTTATAGTCAATCTTTGGAGGTGTGGGAAAGCTGTTGAGACTTGGAACAACATAATCCATGAAATGTCCATCAATTATCCCTTTGCCATTGTTGTGAATAAACCAGCAGTAGACATCAGTTCCATTGACCGGATCTGTACCATAGTATTTCTGCCATCCCCTGTAGAGACAAGAAATAATCCTGAATTGTACCTGGTCACATGCTTTGAAACTCATTGCAAGTGAGAATATGTCACACAAGTTCAATGTAACAAGGAGACGGTGGTGATGAATGTTTTAGCCTTATTTCAGTCGTGACACAATGCATAAAGTTAAGGCAGCAACTCTTAGACAAAATGCTGCTGTGAAAAGCACAAGCTGCCGGCTTACCTTGAAGAGAAATTCTAAAATATTCTTGTGTGCTGTTAGAGCTCTTTATTCACTTAGGGATAATAGAAGCCTGCCAAGAAAGTTTCTTTAGTGTATCCTCTGATTTTTTCATACACTTCCACAGGCATGCAGTATATATAAGAATTCACAGAAATGTATGCAACAAGTGCGGCTTTGGACTTCCTTACTTGACTAAGATTTGTTAAAAAACGAATGGTTTCCTTAACCAACAGGACCTATGCTATGGAGGTACACAATAATTCACTATGAAAATGGTCATGCCTGTAGACTTAACCGGGGTACATGGGAACAGTTTCCTTTTATAAAATGGATTTGGCATTAGAGAGACCCTGAAGAACTGGATCTCCCTCCTGGTGAAGTGGGCTTACTTTTTTGTTGACACCAGGCCTCCACGTGCCAGTGTTCAGTAATCTCACACTGAGCTTTGTGGAGCTGCTCATGACAGTCTCTCCCCAAATCAGTTCACAGAGCTCTTTCTAAATCTGAAATCTGTGGCACAGCCTCATTCATTTTCTTGAGTGGCTTTCAGTTGACTGCTGCACTGTTTTAATGCATGTACACATGCTACACTGCTTTACCTTTACTCAGTTGTTGTTATAACCTTTTAAAATACTTTGAAGTATTATGTGAATGTTACTATATGAAGAAAATATTCTTTGACCGCTTCTGCAGGGCTGTGGACATCTAGACTGGAAGCCAGTGGAGTGATGGAGTAGGCGACACTTGCTGCTCATTTCCTGCATGTACGCTGGTGACTGGAAAGGTTCGGCTGATTTATTGAGTATTCAAGTGGACTGGCCTTCTGTTCAGGACCTCCTGCTTTGTACTCGGTGTTACCATGATCAGTCCAGAGCCCCCCCACCCAGAAGTCTGAACTGGACATAGTCTAGTGAAACAGGCCCAAAAGTTGAAAGTGAGAATTGTGATGGTAGTATCCATCCATCCATCCATTTTCCAACCCGCTGAATCTGAACACAGGGTCACGGGGGTCTGCTGGAACCAATCCCAGCCAACACAGGGCACAAGGCAGGGAACCAATCCCGGGCAGGGTGCCAACCCACCGCAGGATGGTAGTATCAGACACAAGGTAATTGCAGGGTCTCACGCACACACAAACACACAACCCCACCATGCAGTCAATTCAGGCCAATTCAACCTTAAATGCACATATTTGGAATGAGGTAATAAAGCTGTACTACGCATACATACTCCACTCAGACAGTGACTGTGCCAGGATTTGAATCCATTTTTCTGAAGCAGTTGGCAACCAAAGCTAACTTCCAGGCCGCTTTTATAGAAATCAGTCGTGCTGAATTAGCCAATATTCAAGTTGAGACTCTTTTGAAAGGCATTTGCAAAACTGTGGTTAACTCTGTTGATACTGAGTGTGTTATTAAAGAAAATATACTGTTTAACTAGAAAAAAGTATCAAGCGATAAGAAATCTTAGTTTAGGTTAGGCCTTCTAAATTAGTAACCTTAACACACCAAGCAGAAACAAAGATAACTGGATGACCTTTAAGTAGTAATATGACATCTAATTCCTTCTCTTCTTTGTAAGACCCTCAACAAGCTGCTATTCCAGTACAAGTTTGTCTTTCCAAATCTTCATTTAACCCCCACTATGAAACGGGAAGGCTCAGCTGATTGATCATTACACATTTTTTTTCATTTTTTAATGAATCTGCACCAAATGCAGTTAGGATAAGCTCACACTTGCACACTTCCATTCATTGCTTTAATTTAGAGCAGACAATGAATGAGCATCTCAAGTTGTCTTGTCGCACATAGCTTCCTGGACTCCAACAGTTTACATCTGAGATCACTTATTGATGATCTGTCATTCAGTCAGGAAGGTTATCGGCAGCACTATAAAAGAGAGAAGCACACTGCCAGGGGCATTTCCTCTCTTTTTGTCGTGTTTCTCTTGATAGAATATCGATCGATGTAAGATAACCAAATAAATGCTACAGTATATCTGAAAACATTAGCACATATTGCAAGTATGGAGGCCCACCAATTTTTGGGAATTCACATCAATTCCTATGCTGATTACAAACAGCCAAATGATTCTTTCTAGTGTGAACTGGCATCCTGTCAAAGCTAACTGTCATGGACGTTTGTACACCTTGTGCTTCCAGAATAGGCTCTGCCCCACCACAACACTGGACTGACACAGGCAGGTACAGGAAATGGATAACGGGTGAGCATCTTGAATAACTCAGTTTTGATAGTTATGACACAAAAAAACACAAGGATGTGTGCCTGTATCCAGCAGGGAGCACTCTTTCTCCCCTGGGACGTGTTTCTTGATGCAGAACTGACTAGTACCAATACCATCCCTTTTGTACCCATGGTGGAAAATGTCTCGATGCATGCTCAATAATCCAGGTAAGGAAATTCTCGAAAGTTGATTCAGTTCATCTGGACATAGTTCTTTTCTACGGCAAAAATTCGTCCACCCCAAGGACCAGGTGCCCCGGCACAGACAGAGTAATATCGTTTACACAGTTAAGTTCCAAGAGGATTGCCGTGAATTATACATCGGGGAAACCAAACAACCACTGGCGAAGCGGATGGCACAACACAGAAGAGCTACCTCGTCAGGCCAGGACTCCACAGCCTATTTACACCTACAGGACAGTGGTCACTCTGTCAGTGATGAAGATGTGCACATCCTGGACAGGAAGGAATGCTGGTTTGAGCGAGGAGTCAAGGAGGCCATTTACGTGAAAAGGGAACAACCATCTCTGAACCGAGGAGGGGGCCTAAGGGTACATCTTTCACCATCTTACAATGCTGTGATTGCAGCCATTCCCCAACTCTCTGTGAATGGTACTCATGGCCGTTGATCAATGGACAATTTGCATATCATTGATCACACTGCCCATTGTTAGTCCATGGTGCTAGTTTCGGTCATTATACAAAGGTACTGTTTATAAGGTTGGAGAAACCTGCAGCCACTTGGATGAGTGATGTAACATATCTCCCTCGGGAAAAAAACTATGTCTAGATAAACAGAATCAACTTTCTAGAACATGGTGGAAAATAATTACAAGAGAGAAATAGGTGGAAATTTCAAATTAGAGTCCATCATTTAACTGTTCAAAGTGTTTTGCTTAAGTGTTTCAAATAATGTGTTTATTTTAATGTTTTATTGTGTAAATGTTTTCTTCTGCAAACTAACTGTGATAATCCTCTGGTGATGGCTTACCTGATTCCCTCCCTACAGTATACTCTGCATGTTGATTCATTTCTAATAACTGTACAAAGATATGTAAATGATTTATTACCTTTCAGTTTTCCAGGGGAAAGTTTCACTAGAATCGGAGTGGCCTTCTCCTTTTTTGTTATTAAGCTTGTTGTTGTCCAGTTTCCTTTGTTCTCATAATCTCTTGTCAACAATATGCTGGTTTACTGTCACGATCCATCACAGTTTAAATTCTTTTTATGAGCTATATTTATTTATACTACAATTTGTATATTCACTGTACACAGACTGACTTACAGGACTTTTCTAGCTATTATTGATATTGTTATGATTAGTCCATTCTAAATGATTGCTTCAGTCATACATCTCCTTGCCATATTAAGAAACATTATAAATTTGATTGGCCTTGATAGATGTAGTTGGCATTTCTAGTAGTTTTCTGTTAAGTGCAAAGGTCGCTCTGCTTGAAATCTATTAGGCACATTCTATTCTACATGAAACTACAAGTCATGTAAGATCACCACCAATATTATCCTGTGACTCTCCTAGGGTCTACCCAAGTGAACAGTAAATAAATAAAGACAGAGTTTTCATCCAACTGCCATAGTTTTCACCTGGCTTTTAGCAATCATACTTATATCTTGCAAAACAATAAACATTTTAAAGAGCTTAAGCTCTTAGCCCCACAGTAGCATTTTCATACCTGGTGACTTCAAGTTTATTACCCTTCACCTCCATTGTAGCCTCTGGTTTTTGTGGATCTTTCCCGGGATGAAAATTATATATGTATATAAAAGGTTCATTAGAAAACTGCCCTGAAAGGCAAAAAAGACAAACAACGAAGACTGGTAAATCGTACAAAACTGTGGAAAATAACTAGACTGAGTCCTAATATCCAAAAAAACATTAGTGTGTCTCAGAAATGTTTGCATTATCAACAACTTCAGTATTATATATAAATTAGCAAATTTTTAAAAACTGTATCAACTATACAATAATCCACTGTAAAATCATGGTCTTAGTTTTCATGATTTTCGTACTATATATGCTGGAGTACGTGGGGACACATAAAACTTAATTGTTACTGCCATGAAATCTGCAGCTGTATCTTTTTCACATCCATGTTCTGTAACACACACGGAATGTAAAACAGCTTTGTGCTAGTGCTCAGTAATGAAAGCTGTAACACAGAATAATGAAAAGTTGTAAGTTTGAAAGGAACAGACCCCTTCTGCTCAAGATGGTATTCCAATGCATATTCACATAATTTTGTGAAATATCATCAAGTCAATATTTAAAAGGTGCCCAGTGTGATACAAGTAGTCCCCTTGTATCTGTGGGTGATAAGGTCCAAGATCTGCTGCAGCAGCCAATCTTATATGTAAGTCATCTTTCGTTTACATAAATACCTACGATTGATAAATCATGATTGAAAAATTATGCATAATAAGACATTACCAAGCTTAAATAATAATAAAATGCATTGCAGATTATTATACTTGTGCTCTCTACCTCAAAAGAACACATCAGCATGGTGGAAATGACGTTAGACACAGAGGTGTGGCCCCACATGCTGCTGGAATCCTCAGGGTTTTTGTGGAATGCTGCAATACAGATGTGCCGCCATGTATCCAAAGTGGTGAAAACATTTACTCAGAATGGTGCACAATTTGAAACTTATGAACTACTTATTTCTGTGGATATCTAAAACTGCAGAAACTGAATCCCCAGATAGGGGGCTCTACTGTACCATCTACTACTACTTATTGCTGTCTGTGTGCTGTCTTTAATCCCCAAAATAGGAATAATACGAAGCAAAAGTATTTATTATCCTGGTACGTTTTCCCCCTCATTGACCATTCTTTTACTGCTAAAATACTGACAAAAAACTCTTAGCTCTGGCTTTGGTATCCCTCTGTAAATGCCTTTTGCGATTTCTAATATCCTTTTTAACCATTGCTGTCATATGCTGATACAATTAGCTCTGGAGTTTTCTTGATTCAGAACAACTGAAATCTATTATAGATCAACTTTTGTGAAATTCAGATGTCATCTTTATCAATCATTTAA
Source organism: Erpetoichthys calabaricus (assembly GCF_900747795.2). NCBI lineage: Eukaryota > Metazoa > Chordata > Cladistia > Polypteriformes > Polypteridae > Erpetoichthys > Erpetoichthys calabaricus. Next base: position 252,029,743 of record NC_041394.2, read on the forward strand.
CCACAAGTTTCTTAAAACTGGAAGTACTGCACAATTAAGATGATTTCCACCACAGAAGGATTTTGAAAAGCTTGTTTACTTTATTTGCCTAACCCAGCCATTGGGGACGCACAAACCAGTGTGTTTCTTCACACCGGTCCCAAGCCCGGCTAAATGGGGAGGGTTATGTCAGGAAGGGTATCCTGTGTAAAATTTTGCCAGATCAATATGCGGACAACAATACAGATTTCCATACTGGATCGGTCAAGGCCCTGGTTAACAACGGCCGCAACCAGTACTGTTAGTCAATAGGGTGCTGGCAGAAATTGGGCTACTGTTGGTCGAAGAAGAAGAAGAAAGAGAAGAAGAGGGGGGAGACGTATCCGGAGGCAGAAGGGCAGGAGGAAGGTAAAGAGAGTGGAACTGAGGGTAGGAACTTTGAATGTTGGCAGTATGACTGGTAAGGGGAGAGAGTTAGCAGATATGATGGAGAGAAGGAAGGTTGATATATTGTGCGTGCAAGAGACTAAATGGAAGGGGAGTAAGGCCAGGTGGACCGGAGGTGGATTCAAATTGTTCTATCATGGTGTGGATAAGAAGAGAAATGGAGTAGGGATTATTCTAAAGGAACAGTATGTCAAGAGTGTTTTGGAGTGTTTTGGAGGTGAAAGAGTGTCAGGCAGAGTGATGATTATGAAGCTGGAAACTGAAGGTGTGATGATGAATGTTGTCAGTGCATATGCAGCGCAAGTTGGGTGTTCAATGGATGAGAAAGAAGATTTTTGGAGTGATTTGGATGAAGTGATGAACAGTGTACCCAAGGGACAGAAAGTGGTAATTGGAGTGGATTTCAATGGACATGTTGGTGAAGGGAACAGAGGAGATGAGGAGGTGATGGGTAGGTATGGTGTCAAGGAGAGGAATGAAGAAGGCCAAAGGATTGTGGATTTTGCAAAAAGTATGGGCCTGGCTGTGGTGAATTCATATTTTAAGAAGAGGGAGGAACATAGGATGACGTACAAGAGTGGAGGAAGATGGACACCGGTAGATTATATCCTCTGCAGAAGAGTCAATCTGAAGGAGATTAAAGACTGCAGAGTGGTGGCAGGGGAAAGTGTAGTTAGGCAGCATAGGATGGTGGTCCGTTGGATGACATTAGAGATCAAGAAGAAGAGGAGGAGAGGGAGAGCAGAGCAAAGGATCAAATGGTGGAAGTTGAAAAAGGAAGTCTGCAAGGTTGAATTTAGGGAGGAGGTGAGATAGGCACTGGGTGATAGTGAAGAGTTACCAGACAGTTGGGCAACTGCGTAAGAGTGACAGCAAGAAGGGTGCTTGGTGTGACATCTGGATAGAGGAAGGAGGAAAAGGAAACCTGGTGGTGGAATGGGGAAGTACAGGAGATTATACAGAGGAAGTGGAAGGTGAAGAAGAAGTGAGATAGTCAGAGAGATGCAGAAAGTAGACAAGAGTACAAGAAGATAAAGCGCAAGGTGAAGAGAGAGGTGGCAAAGGCGAAAGAAAAGGCATATGATGAGTTGTATGAGAGGTTGGACACTAAGGAGGGAGAAAAGGACCTGTACGATTGGCTAGACAGAGGAACTGAGCTGCGAAAGATGTGCAGCAGGTTAGGGTGATAAAGGATAAACATGGAAATGTACTCACAAGCGAGGAGTGTGTGTTGAGCAGATGGAAAGAGTACTTGGAGAGGCTGATGAATGAAGAGAATGCGAGAGAGAGAAGGTTGGATGATGTGGAGATAGTAAATCAGGAAGTGCAATGAATTAGTAAGGAGGAAGTATGGACAGCTATGAAAAGGATGAAGAATGGAAAAGCCATTGGTCCGGATGATATACCTGTGGAAGCATGGAGGTGTTTAGGAGAGATAGAAGTGGAGTTTTTAACCAGATTGTTTAATGGAATCTTGGAAAGTGAAAGGAGTGGAGAAGAAGTGTACTGGTACTGATTTGTAAGAATAAGGGGGATGTGCAGAGCTGTAGTAACTACAGGGGGATAAAATTGATGAGCCACAGCATGAAGTTATGGGAAAGAGTAGTGAAAGCTAGGTTAAGGAGTGAGGTGATGATGATTAGTGAGCAGCAGTATGGCTATAGAGAAGGCCAGAAGGAGTTGCATTGTGTCTTTGTGGACCTAGAGAAAGCATATGACAGGGTGCCTCGAGAGGAGTTGTGGTATTGTATGAGGAAGTCGGGAGTGGCAAAGAAGTATGTAAGAGTTGTACAGGATATGTACGAGGGAAGTGTGACAGTGGTGAAAACTGCAGTAGGAGTGATGGATGCATTCAACGTGGTGGTGGGATTACATCAGGGATTGGCTCTGAGCCCTTTCTTATTTGCAATGGTGATGGACAGGTTGACAGACGAGATTAGACAGGAGTCCCCTTGGACTATGATGTTTGCTGATGACATTATGATCTGTAGTGAGAGTAGGGAGCAGGTTGAGGAGACCCTGGAGAGTTCAAGGTTTGCTCTAGAGAAGAGAGGAATGAAGGTCAGTAAGAACAAGACAGAATACATGTGTGTGAATGAGACGGAGGTCAGAGGAATGGTGAGGATGCAGAGAGTAGAGTTGGTGCAAGTGGATGAGTTTAAATACTTGGGATCAGCAATTCAGAGTAATGGAGATTGTGGAAGAGAGGTGAAAAAGAGAGTGCAGGCAGGGTGGAATGGGTGGAGAAGAGTGTCAGGAGTGATTCGTGATAAGATGGGTATCAGCAAAAGTAAAAGGGAAGGTCTACAGGATGGTAGTGAGACCAGCTATGTTATATGGGTTAGAGACGGTGGCACTGACCAGAAAGCAGGAGACACGAGCTGGAGGTGGCAGAGTTAAAGATGTTAAGATATGCACTGGGTGTGACGAGGATGGATAAGATTAGAAATGAGTACATTACAGGGTCAGCTCAAGTTGGACGGTTGGGAGACAAAGTCAGAGAGGCGAGATTGTGTTGGTTTGGACATGTGCAGAGGACAGATACTGGGTATATTGGGAGAAGGATGTTAAGGATAGAGCTGCCAGGGAAGAGGAAAAGAGGAAGGCCTAAGAGAAGGTTTATGGATGTGGTGAGAGAGGACATGCAGGTGGTGGGTGTAACAGAGCAAGATGCAGAAGACAGGACAATATGGAAGAAGATGATCCGCTGTAGCAACCCCTAACAGGAAGAGCTGAAAGAAGAACAAGTTTACTTTATTTGCCTCAAGTAGAATGAATAATCAAACTTCAAGCATATTTCACTTATTACATATTTCTTGCTTTAGGGATAGTGAAAATATATGGTTGCCGTTCCAGGTTGTAATGTGACAAATAATATATGAGCCTTCAAGTATCTTCTTAACTAGTAATCTTCTTATATAATCTGCTACCATGGCTGCCCATTTGTCTGTCCAGGATTTTAAATCACCTGTAGCTCGCAAACCGTTTTACCTATTGACCTGAAATTTGGTACATATATACTACACGACGTCTACTGTCCAATTTCGGGGTAATGATTGACCTCCAAGGTCAAAGGTCTACCCACGAAGGTCAAGATCAAAAATCAAATAACCTGTTGCCTGAAACTTGGTACATATATACTATGTTGAAACTCTGTACTACAGCTTTATATTAAATTAATATTATTTTTTTATTCTTATTTTATTTTATTTTATAATCAACTCTCAGCAGCGGGCAGCAGGGCGGCCATGCGGCACATGCGTACGTGTGATGTTCTCATCCCTACAACCTTTGCTATCATCACTTCCCCTACCTCTTCATATTTTAAATGATTCTTGAGGCAGATTGAAGACTTAAGTGCCAGCTTAAGTGAAAAATTAAATGTACTAAGTAACTGCAACACAAAAACTGACTTAATCAGTTTTAATACGAAAAGATGCTGACGAAAGAAGAGAAGAATCGGGCCACTAAGGTGGAGAAAAGAAGAGCTGCTCTGGAAGCACCAAGTGCATCAACCTCAGAGCAAATGAATGCTAAATGTACAGAGAAAGAGTATGAAAACTATGAAGAGCACACTCAGCATTTATGACAGGCTGATGCAAAGCGAGGGAGAATTGCTCGAGCAACTGAGGGCAAAGAACAGATCATACAACAAAGACAGGCCAACACTGAGTGAAAGAGAATTGCAAGAGCAAATGAGACTGAAGAAGATGCTAATCGACGTCGTCAATCAATGGTCAAATGTGCCAGAATTGCAAAGGCAAATGAGACAGAACTAAACGCCATCCAGCAACGACAAAGAGACTTTGATCACATGAGAACAGCTAGAACGCTCTCAGTCAAGTGTATTCACTGCAAGTTATCTGCAGTGAGCTGTTACTGGTACAGTATATAATGTAATAAGCCAGTGCAGAGTCGGCAGGTATTTTTTTGTTGATGAGACAATAAAACATGAATAGGAAATCTAATAAACTAGTTACATTTGTCAAATAAAACTTGAACATAAGACAACAATTTAAAATAAATCTGTATTTTTAATGTCAGAATACAGATTTAAACAGTTAAACTATAAAGTTTCTGTAAAATTAAATAAAAAATCTTTTATTAGAATTTTAAAAGATTCCATTGACTGAACACAAAGAATAGTTTTAATATCTTCCATGTAGATTCTCAGTGTCCTTTTTACGAAATTCTTAGGAATTTTCCTCACATGTAAATTTTTGCCTGATATAAATGTATGTTTAAGCCATTTTAAAGCTAGTAGCAATTTGCTCTGTATAATAGCCAAAGTTTTATTATTTGCTTAATGCATTATAAAATTGCAGGTATGATAGTTATTTTTTCAAAGGTGAAATCTTCATAAACATTCAAATCATAAACTTTGCGTCACCCATAAGGCACTTCCTCACCTTGACTGTTTTCTTAGTGCTAAAGTGGAGATTTTTGCTTTACAGTTTTAATTGTAAAAACCTTTTGGCAATAATAATTTCCAGTTTAAATGTGCTTTCATGAGCTCATAACTCTTCATATTTTGCTTTTCATCTCCTAAGAAGTGTTTCTTATTGCTACTAATTTTGGAAAGTAGCTTGTCCTGCACTGTATAAATGTATATGTTTAAATTTTATGTCATTGTCCTGTAACCATTCCCACGTAGGGGAATCCATCCCACCTTATGTCTTCAAGGCCGTAGCACAGTGAATAATGGTTCAGGTTTCAGAAATTTTAATTCAGTAACTTTAGCTTATGCAATTTCACTGTTCCAAAACCTTATAATATGTATTATATTATGATCTCTGGACCATATTAGTAGATGTATGAAGATACAGAAATAGCTTTGTTTTATTTAATTTTGTTTACCTAAGTTCTATATAATTTGATAAGATAGCATCTGATAAATGTTCTTTTTCTTTTTTAATCGAAGACAGATAGATTACTTACCAATCAGTCCATGGACGTTGGGTGAAAACATGTTGCTGGAAGGAGTATAAAGTCCTAAAAAGTCCACATTGACTGGGTGTTTCTTCCAGACTCGGTGAAGCATAACCATAAATGTGACCTGTTCATTCACGCGCACTGTAACATGTTGATCTTTCTTTACAAACAGATTTAACCTGAAGCAGAAAGCATTGTCTTTAATGATTAAATAATTTGAATATAAACTAATTTCTACATACTGCTTTTTTAATGCTTCAATACTTACCCGTTTTTGGTTATGTTTCCAGATTCGCGCCATGAAAACAGATGGGAGTAGTTTCCGGACATGACAGAGATTTTCTCAGTAGTCACTTCTATGTATATATTATTGTTTTTAAAATAGGTTGCAATGGTTCCAAAATATGTATTTAGTTTTTTATTATTTTCTTTTTTGGCTGCTATAACCTGGCCATTAACCACAACTCCTGTGAATAAGAAGACATGCTTGTTATTTTAAATTACTTGACTAAAATCCTACTAATTTAAAATATTGGAATTATTGAAGTTTTTAAAAATTTGATTTTGCATTTTCTTAATTGCAAGAGACATCATATTCAACACTTTAAAGACTTCTGCCCTCCAACACAAACACAAAAACAAACACCACAAAGAAATCCTAACCTTTTGTAATTCTAACTATATTTTCTCTATAAAGGATCAAAGTGTATGAGAATAATGAATTTAGGAGGTAATAATAGGGTACGGTCCTGCGGTGGGTTGGCACCCTGCCCAGGATTGTTTCCTGCCTTGTGCCCTGTGTTGGCTGGGATTGGCTCCAGCAGACCCCCGTGACCCTGTGTTCGGATTCAGCGGGTTGGAAAATGGATGGATGGATGGATAATAGGGTACGCTTTCAGGCACACATTTCTACGTAATTCGTTATAAAACAGTAATCAAATTACTCTGTGCTGCTTTACTGATTGTTTGTTCATTATTAATTTGTAACAGCTGAGGATATGTTCTTGTAAGTTTCTTAGGTGCCAATGCTATGATTTCCTATATTGATCATCTGAGCAGTAAATATTTACTTCCAACATATCTCAGATGTCAAGAATGTAGATTGCATCAATGAAAAATCAACTTACCTAAATCGGGGTCTGACACGAGGTTCAGTATAGTGCCAGGCTTGGTATCAACATTGAAGCATATATTATCATTTATCTTTGGCAGATGAATTATAAAATGAGGATCACCATCAACTGAAAGCATTAAACAGATTCATTCAGATTAAAGACATTTTGATTTAGAGATGCAGACTTATAAAATGTGTGGTTTTGACATCATCTGTATTACATGTGACTCTTATAACCCCTAGAATTGCACTGAAATTAAAAAAATCCAAATTCAAATACCATCACTTGAGACTTATTACATTTAAAACCTAATTAATGTAAATATTACAGATTGACAGTTTGTTCAGAATTTTGTCTATTTTTAAAAAGGGTAGCACCAGTTATATTAAATGCACTAGACCAGTGGTTCTTAAACTCAGTCCTGGGAACCCCATGTGACTGCAGGTTTTTGTTTTGTTTTAATTTGGCCCCTAGCCTAATTTAATGAGTTGTTATTTCCTAGTTGCTACATTTTGGTGTCAACACACAAATTAAAAACTAACTTAAGTTACATGGGAATAATCAAAATACATTTTTTTTAACTTGATTTTGACCATTATCTTGACTTTCATTCTGCTTTTCCAGATGTTCTGGTTATTTAGTCCATTATTAACTAATAAGCACATTAGTGGGTCTGACGCTGAAGTGGCTACAGTGTCTTTTGCTCAGATCTCTACTTTGCTCGTTGGTAATTATCATTATTAGGATACAATATATATATATATATATATATATATATATATATATATATACAGTCATGGCCGAAATTATCGGCACCCCTGGAATTTTCCCAGAAAATGCACCATTTCTCCCAGAAAATTGTTGCAATTACAAATGTTTTGGTATACACATGTTTATTTCCTTTATGTGCATTGCCACAACACAAAAAAACAGAGAAAAAAAGCCAAATCTGACATCATGTCACACAGAACTCCAAAAATGGGCTGGACAAAATTATTGGCACCTTTTCAAAATTGTGGGTAAATTGTTTTATTTCAAGCATATGATGCTCATTTGAACTCACCTGTGGCAAGAAACAGGTGCTGGCAATATAGCAATCACACCTGAAGCCAGTTAAAATGGAGAAAAGTTGACTCAACCTTTCTGTTGTGTGTGTGAGTGTGCCACACTAAGCATGGAGAACAGAAAGAAGAGCACAGAATTGTCTGAGGACTTGAGAACAAAAATTGTGGAAAAATATCAACAACCTCAAGGCTACGAGTCCATCTCCAGAGATCTTCATGTTCCTTTGTCCACTGTCCGCAACATAATCAAGAAGTTCACAACACATGGCACTGTAGCTAATCTCCCTGGACGTGGATGGAAGAGAAAAATTGATAAAAGACTGCAACGAAGGATAGTCCGAATGGTTGATAAACAACCCCAATCAACTTCAAAACATATTCAAGCTGTTCTGCAGACTCAGGGTGCAACAGTGTCAGCTCGAACTATCTGTTGACATCTGAACGAAATGAAACGCTATGGCAGGAGAGCCAGGAGGACCCCACTGCTGACACAGAAACATAAAAAAGCCAGACTGGAGTTTGCCAAAATGTACAACGTCTTGTGGACAGATGAGACCAAGGTAGAGCTTTTTGGTAAAGCTCATCATTCTACTGTTTACAGAAAACGGAATGAGGCCTATGAAGAAAAGAACACGGTAGCTACAGTCAAACATGGTGGAGGTTCTAAGATGTTTTGGGGATGTTTTGCTGCCTCTGGCACTGGATGCCTTGACTGTGTGCAAGGCATCATGAAATCTGAAGACTACCAAAAGATATTGGGGCGCAATGTAGGGCCCAGCGTCAGAAAGCTGGGTCTGCGTCAGAGGTCATGAGTGTTCCAGCAGGACAATGACCCCAAACATACATCTAAAAGCACTCAGAAATGATTGAAGACAAAGCCCTGGAGAGTTCTGAAGTGGCCAGCAATGAGACCGGATCTAAATCCGATTGAACACTTATGGAGAGATCTCAAAATTGCTGTTGGGAGAAGATGCCCTTCAAATCTGAGAGACCTTGAGCAGTTTGCAAAAGAAGAGTGGTCGGAAATTCCAGTTGAGAGGTGTAACAAGCTTGTTGATGGTTATAGGAAGCACTTGATTTCAGTTATTTTTTTCAAAGGGCGTGCAACCAAATATTAAGTTGAGGGTGCCAATAATTTTGTCCAGCCCAGTTTTTGAGTTTTGTGTGAAATTATGTCAGATTTGGCTTTTTTTCTGTTTTTTGTGTTGTTCCAATGCACATAAAGGAAATAAACGTGTATACCAAAACATTTGTAATTGCAACAATTTTCTGGGAGAAATGGTGCATTTTCTGGGAAAATTCCAGGGGTGCCGATAATTTCGGCCATGACTATATATATATATATATATATATATATATATACTGTAAAATCCTAAACCTAAAAATGCAACGATTTTATGTGACATTTTTGTGTCACATTTTTTGACTTGCTATGTTTGGTATCATTCTTTTCAGAATTTACTGAACTTTAATGTGATGTTGTTAGATTTTCAGATTCTTATTCCGTTTTTAAATTATAAACTAAAAAATATCAAGAACTCACGTCTCACGAGACGAGACTTTGTGCCAAGAGATTTAATCACGCCCGGGGCCAGAAATAAAAGACAGAGAGTAGGACAGCTGCTGTACAGGCTTTTAAATGTTCGAAGTGCCGCATGAGATTCAGATCACACGGCACAGCAACAGCAGCAGCAATCCAGAAGCTGATCGAGCAAAGAGGAGGAAAACTGTATTTGTTTCCCATTGTATCACCGTTTAAGAGGGGGTTTTGGAGGAGTGACCACGTCTCCTTGGGGTGCATTCAGCCTCCCTCTTCATAACACGAGCATCAGAGACGTGAAGAGGCTGGTGCGTAGCGCAGGCTGGGGGGGTTGGCGAGCGAAGCGAGCCAGGGGGAACCCCCTAGTATCTTATAAATTTAAAGCTCACGCTATTTTATTTTTTGAGTGCAAACTAAGAACAGAATAAAGACCAGCTAATAAAATGAGATCAATTAGAGTTAAAATGAGAGCCTGGAACAAAAACTGTATCCAAATGCACAGTCCCTGTGAGTGAGTTTGAAAACCAGTGCTCTACATATTAATTGTACACATTTAGAAAATTTAAAATTTCAATCAGATTAACAAGTGTAAAACTCAAGTGTCAGACATGTGTAATATGATTAAAATGATTTGGAATGATAACGACTGAACTGTGTTTGACATTAAGTAAAACTGTTATGAACTGGTAAAGAAAGACTGAACACTTTTCTAAGGTTCATGAGAAGCAAACAATTTTGAATTTTCTTAAGGAACTGCTCTCCTATGGGAGGTATTTTCTGCAAAAATGAAAATGAAAATTATAAAATGAAAATGCAATCTCTTTTGCAATTTCATTTTCAAAGTCTGCACACAAAAATGCTGCAAAAATGAAAATTAAATAACCCCATGTGCAATTTCATTTTCAGCCTGAACTGCGATGAAACTGCAGAAATGAAAAGTAAAAAGCATTTCCATTTTGCATTTTCAAGTTCTCAACATGCAAATAGTGCAGATGCATGGGCGGGGCTTTGTTCTTTGATTTCCCACATTTATTTGTCCTTCGTAGTTGTAGAGCCCCTTCGATCGATGGAATACTTCTTACATTGGCTGTGTTTAATTCACATGATTTTGATCTTTTCAACCTGTACTGCAAGCTTCACAGCGAATTAAAGACCATGCATAATTGTTGTTCTGAAGTAATTAATGTGCAATTTAATTACAATATTTAACATGACAGAAATTAGCCTTTATTATGCCATAATTTTGCACTGAAGTAGAAACGGGACACTGTATTTTTGTGGTATTATAGTGTAGCATCAGCACAGCAATGGCTGGATTCCCTGCTCTTTACATGGCTCTTTGAGGTGGCTTGCTGTCCTTAAAAGGACTGCTTGCCTTTTGCAGCACTAGAATGAAAAGCCTGTGCGACTGTGCAGAGCTGCCATTTTTATAGGTGCTCTTGCTATTGACAATACAATGCCAGCTCAGCCTTTTGGAGACTCATCCCTAGTTGATGTAACTTTTCCTGTGCCGTTGCATAGCCCTCCCTTCAAAGTCAAATTCAAATTTCCAACTCCTTGCAATGGCTCACAAACTCGTCAAAATGGCTGGGTGGTCTTCTCTCTCACTTCGGTCCTGCAGCTGGTTTTGAGGGCACATGAGCAGGGTTTGGAAGTGCTGTGTTGTCAGAGGCTGCGTGCTGCACTGGCAATGATCGGTGCAATGATACATATAGCTACCTGTCGGGTCAAGTTTATGGATATCTAAAAGCCTTTCGTATGTGCTACTCTTCAAGTTTCTTTTGGTTAGACCTTACTTTTGATTCTGACTCCAAGTTTGGTCTCCCCAATTGTACTTTTGCGAGATTCAGATTGAGTTCCTGGTTAAGGTTGCTGCTAGTCCTGACTGAGCTCATATCCTGCTGCTCCTTTACCATTACCGCTTACCAGAACAGTGCTACTTATGCAATCAAAGTAAAATGGTAAAAACATGCCTAGGTGATATTGCTTTCATGCAATTTTAAAGTAACTTATGGTCTTGCTTGAATATTTAGATTTGATTTGAATATGTACTGTATTTTACAGGAAATATATATTTGATAACATATACATTAAGTATCTTCTTTTAAAGAAATTACTAGTGCTATCTGTCCAAAGTACTTTTTTTGCCAGCTTCCATCCATTATTTGTACTTCAGATGGGTACAACATTCCCAATTACAAGTGAATTAACATGGCAATTCAGGAAAACAAAAGTCGTTTTAAAATGTTCTCCATCTGCCATTAAAATTTAGTTCAGTTAGTTCACAAATGGGGATGTACAAGGGCTGAATAATCAATCTTTGACATTAATTGTGAAATAAATTGTGTTTAATTAAGATGTATGTTAATGTGCTTCAGACCCCCATCCAATGCAGTAATTAAGGATTACAAGTACAGTACATCCTTTCAAACTTGATTGTACATTACCTGAAGTGATGTGAGGAGGAATAGATTCCAAAGGTGGAGCAGCAGATTCCATCTCAGGACCGCGTTGATTGGGAGCAGTCGGAGTAACAGTGATCTGAGCCCAAGGCGGCTTAGTGGATGAACTTGTTACTCCCTGGTGTGTAAGACCTGTAGATTTTAGTTTGCATTAATAAGATTTCGAACATATTTTACATTATTTATTTGTTTAAATATGTCTTATTTTAGTTGTAAATCATGATGTATCTCAGATAAAGTCTGCTACAAATTAATAAATACAGCGCTAATGAAATATGCAACCAACAGTACATAATGTTTTCTACAATTTGTATATTTGTTGTCTGCTTTTAACATTTTTTTTTGTTTTTAAACATAATTGTATTACATTTCATCAACTTCCACGTCTTCAATTTGTTCTGCACTAATTCCACTTTCCAAATTACAAGGACTACTGAGCTGCAGTCTAGTCTAGCAATGACTGGCACAAGGTGTAAAGAGAAACCTGGAGAGGATGTCATTCCTTCATTGTGCACACTCACAGTTTATATAACAGGCTCATCTTTTTGGAGGTAGGAGGAAAACAGAGCCCCCAGAGAAACTCTTGGGAACACAGCAGAAATATACAAACTTCACTCAGGCACTAAGTGGTCAAGGAATTGAACACACATCTCTGGCTGCTGTGTATTGTATGCTATACAATAATTGCAAATCTATATATCCTCTTTAATAAAATCCCTTTGTGCGTCCAGGTGTCCGTGTGTGTGTGTCTTCTGTTGAAGTACGCATGCGCGGGGCACGGTGCGATGCGCGATATTACTGTCAGAGAAAGTTACAGGCGTTTTATGGAAATACAAACCAGTATTACTGCGAGAGGAAATTAAAGGTACACAATACAGTGACGCATATTACAGCCACATACAAGCCAGTATTACTGTCAGAGGAGATTAAAGGCATATTACCGACGCGCACGCCTGTATTACCGGCAGAGAAAATTAAAGGTATATTACGGACGTACAAGACAGTATTACGGTCACAGAAAATTAAAGACACACAATACACAGCAGCAGCCCATGAAGAACGGTCAGCTCAGCAAGTAAACATCAACAAAAGAAAGGCTGAAAGAAAGAAAAATACGACCAACAAAAAGAATGAGGTCAAAGTCCTACTAATGTACAATGTTTATGCACTACTGTTCTAGCGCCCGTTATTGTAACGGGCTAAATGACTAGTATATATATATATAAAAGGCAAATACCACTGACTCACTCATCATGAAATCTCCCAAACCATGAGGACTTGGGACTTGAAATTTGGAATGTAGGTTACCCTTGGGCCATAGGTGCTTGCTAAGAAACCGTTTTAAAAATGTCATGGTCCAAGCGTGTTCCTTCTGTATGTCTGTCCGCTTTTCATGAGAGAATTACTTAACAGATTTAGATCTGGTTGTTTTCTATAATTTGATAGAACTTTCCGGTTGATTTTGCGACTTCTCTCATCTTGCTAAGTATCATAGTTCGCTTGCGGTAACGAGGTATTTATGCAAATCCAACAGAGTGGCTGTGGGCAGAGAGCAGGGGGGGGGGCGGGGCCTTCCTCATTCACTAGCCAGCCTCTACTCGAGTTGGTCTACATCTCGCCACGTGTTGGAGTGCACCTTGCCTCCGCTTAGCTAGCGATACCTGTTTGTTCAACAGACATTATCATCTACAGATTGTTAAGGAGTAACGTTTGACATTTTTGAGAGAGAGATCAGAGCTCCATGTGTTTTAGAGGCTAGCTGCGATTGCCAGAGATATCACGGCCATGTGCTTTTCTCCCCACGCTGGGAACACTCTCCCATCAGAGCTAAACACGGTCAGATATAGTGCCAAAGTCTATTGATTTTTACAGTTTGTCCTGTTTCGTTACTATGTGGGTGCAGCCATGGGGTGCAGCTAGTATAGTATAAAAAGAAGTACAATATAAAACACAAAATATGATGTTTAAACAGTAATGGAGGAATATTATGTCATATATACAGATACCTTATATAGAGTAGAAGAAGAAGAAGAAGACTGGAATTCTTCCTTGGATATCTAACCAACAAGAAAAATGTTGCCACAATACACAAGAATGTATGAATAAACATACATTTATTATGTATAAATATACACATTGTACATAAACATATTACAAAACTGAAAACATGACTTGGTTCCAGTATCCTAGGTTTAAACTTACTTTTGTCTGTTGTCTATATGAAGCTTCTATATTGTTCTCATGTCAATGCTATTTTTTCCTCACATATCTTACAGATGTGCAGGCTAGTTTAATTGACTTTTGCAAACTGACTCTGATGGTTTGGGTACAGTATGTGTGAGCCCTGCAAAGTATCAATGCTTAGTCCAAAGCTGCTAGGATAGGCTCTGTTTATCCTTGAATGGGATTAAGTAGGTTTGAGAATATGTTATGTAAATATACCAAATGTACATGGAAAAAATCTGAAGCTAAAAAAATTCTTTCCACAATAACATTAACATGCTATTACTACTGTATATTTTATAAATCCAATCTATTTGTAACAAGTTCTGTGTAATACTTAAACATTTTCACTTTCACTATATCAGATAATCTACAAAGCTGCCATAATTTAGTGCTGGGCACAAGTCACTCTGAGAAAGTATTCCTATCAGCTTGGTTACTTGCCTGCTTCATTCTATCATCCCTATACTGAAATCATTTAATCCAGTTTTATGGCTTGTGTGGAGACAGAGCCTTTCCTTTACAGCATTGAGTGCTAGTCAAAAATCAGCGCTGCATGTGGTGTCTGAGCCTCCTCTAGCACACTTGAGAAAACATACATACTCTGTCAAATTAGAGACACTAAATATCTGAACAAATTACACATATGATAATTCTGGAAGACAGTGGGGTGAAGTGCACACTGTGAAGATAGTGAACGGGCCGGGATTCAAAAATCCTGCTCTGGAACTATAAAGCAGCAACATCAAAACTGTGCCACCATGCCATCCTTCATTCATGTTTTAATAATAATCTGGCAATTCCAATTTCAGGTGGATATAAACAACATGTTACTTTTATAAATGATCAGCTGTTAGCGTAAGGGATGTTCCATTGGTCTCAGTATTTTAGTTCATATACTAAAATATGATTTGGCATTCTACTGCCAAATGTTTATCTGGGGACAAATAATGTTCTGTGTAATCTATTATATCTTTAATAGCACTACCTGTTCAGCAGTTAGACTGATAAGTTATTTGTTGAAACTAGAACAATCACAGTTGTAACAAGTGACAACCCTTTCCCTCTCGCCTTGTTTTGTTGAAATTCTATTGTGTTACTTGGCGCTACTACTATGATATTTTGACAAAATGTATCCTCCTCTTCCTCCACCGAACAAGAATGTCCAAGGACCTTTGAAATCAAAGGTAACAAACACAGAATCAGACAAATGTATACATCTACTACACTTAAGTCTAATATTATGTAGTGCTGCAGGAAGCTGTGTGTAAAGTGAAAGATTAGTTGGCCCCAATAAGCCAAATTTTGACTTTGCTTACTTTAATAAACGTTTTCCAGAACGCTGTCCTCTTCTCCTAGCCATATCTACAATCAGGTTAATTTCTTCTACTTGATATTGCTAAATTTTGCCCCCATTAAGTAAATTGACATTTCCTAGATGTAAGTTTTTGGGAGGAGTTGATACATCTTTTTAATGAATCAATCAATATTTTATATGGGGTGCTGCTTAGAGCACACCTCACTGGGCATTTGCAAAGCACTAGTCATTATTTATTTTTATTTTTTTTGTACACCACTTCAGTAGTAGAATGTGATCATTTTTAAGTGTCTGAATATACCATAGCTTTAAAACATGTACAACACATTTTATTATAGTATTATTTATGCTTTATTGTATTAGTTTTTAAATTTGTAAAACTAATAACTTCTTTCTTATCTTATTTTTTTTGTACACCACTTCAGTAGTAGAATGTGATCATTTTTAAGTGTCTGAATATACCATAGCTTTAAAACATGTACAACACAATTTATTATAGCATTATTTATGCTTTATTATGTTAGTTTTTAAATTTGTAAAACTAATAACTTCTTTCTTATCTGCCAATGGAAGACAACAAAGGACATTTAACTTATAGTAGAAACGGAGGGTTTTCCTCTTCCCTCTGTATTGGTGCATTATAAACAAAAAGAACTGATCTCCTGGAACACTTCATGAGAGAAAGATTACCTGCAGCCCAATAAATTAGTTATCTCCCCCAAGTGAAATGAAGCCAGTACAATTGCCCAGGAAGGAAGATGCTACACTAACTCAAGAGAAGCAGCACTTCATACAATACAGTAACAATTACCCAAGACCATGTAAAACTCGGTCACATGTCGTAATCATATGGCTAATCATAAGACATCTATACTGAGGCACTGAGCACTCTTTACACGTGACACTATTATTACTTTTACTACTACTACTGCTAAAATGCACATAGGAACAAAGCAAATCACACTTGCATCAGTAAAAGTATGGCTACTTGAGCATTAGTTAACTTTTACAGTGTATGCAATTCTCTTAAATTCTGATCATTCAAAATAAATAATGTTGACATTTTTTCAGCAATTTACCTGAACAGCAGCCTTGTCTGGAGTCTCTAGGAGAATCTGCTAGCATTCTTTCATTTCCTTTCTCACTTTCTACTAGTAAAGCTGTCATTGGGGTGACAAACTGATGTTGCAGTGCCAGGCCAAGAATTTTATGTGTGATTGTCCTCTTTTTGGCTGCTGATGAAGCCAATGACCTGTTTACATTGGAGAAAGTCATTACTATACAAACTGGGTCATCAAAGAAGAACTTTAGGATTTTAATTCTTTATAGGTCTGTGAATTTTAGAAATATGAATGAGTTTCATACTACAATAGATAAAAATGTAATATTTTTTATCCTTATTTTTCATGAGCAACTTCAGTTTCCCTAAAGACAGTTGATGAATATTTTATGCACAATGTCGTTTTCAAATTAAGCCAATAGGATATGTGAAAATTTGAGATAATTATGCTAATACAGAGCAAAAAAAAAATGCATTGCTTATTGCAGCTTGAAGCCTGGCTGACCTGATGTGACCCTGTGGAAAGTGATTCATAAGCAGCTAAAAAAAAACTAAAAAAAATGTGCACAAATTGGCGTCCTGTAACAAGATTGTGCTCAACAAGATTTAGTGTTCTAAATGAATCACTTTTACATTATTAAGTTAAAGGCATGGCAATCTATCATCAACTCATTTTTCCCCCTTTGTTTTTTGCCTCTCTTAAAATGTGTGTAATATATATATATATATATATATATATATATATATATATATATATATATATATATATGTACTGTATATATATATATATATTGTTGGAGATAGCTGAGGGGGCGACCTGGCCAGGACACCCAGGAGGACCAGAGGAGGGCTTACGCCTTCCCCACACCATGCGGGGGCGACCACCCTGGCGGCTATGGGGACCACGGGTACAGAGCATGGAAGCTCATCCCTGTAGGGGCCCGTGGTCACCGCCAGGGGGCACCCGGATGCCTTGGGAGCCCTGGACCTCAGCACTTCCACCACAAACGTGTCTGCCTGTCTGTGTCCGGGTCATGTTCCACAATATTAAATTATATATATATTATATATATATAAATAAAAAATCCAAAGCCTAAAAGTGCAACGATTTTATGTGACGTTTTTAACATGTTTTTTTGTCATGCTTTTAATTAGGCTTACTTTAAAACCCACATATATATGTTTGTTATCATACTTTTCAGGATTTATTGAACTTTAGTGTGATGTTGTTATATTTTCAGATTCTTATTCCGTTTTTAAATTATAAACTAAAATATCAAGAAAGTCGTGGGGAAGCCTACTAGGCTGCAACTGGGGGTTGGGCGCTGAAGGCGCCAGGGGAGCTTGTACCATATCCTTAGATATAATGACTTTCTCTAATGGAGTGGATCAGCTGCAGGATAGATGGGGGCTCAGTGCCTGCCCCCGGGTTTGGAGAGCAAAGCGAGCAATGGGCGGAGTTTCCTAGTGTATACATATATATATATATATATATATATATATATATATATATATATATATATTATATATATATATAAAATCCTAAACCTAAAACTGCAACATATATAAATATATATGTTTGTTATCATTCTTTTCAGAGTTTATTGAACTTTAATGTGATGTTGTTAGATTTTCAGATTCTTATTCTGTTTTTAAATTATAAACTAAAAAATATCAAGAACTCACGTCTCACAAGACAGGACTTTGTGCCAAAAGATTTAACCACGCCTGGGGCCGTAACTAAAAGACAAAGAGTAGGACAGCTGCTGTACAGGCTTTTAAATGTTTGAAGTGCCACACGAGATGCAGATCACGCAGCACGGCAGCAGCAGCAAACCAGCAGCTGATTGAGCAAAGAGGAGGTAAAAAAAAAAAAAACTGTTTTTGTTTTCCATTGTATCACCGTTTAAGAGGGGGTTTCAGAGGAGGGACCACGTCTCCTTGGGGTGCGTTCAGCCCTCCTCTTCACAACGCGAGCAGCAGAGATGCGAAGTGGCTGGTGAGCAAAGCAAGCAGGGAGTAACCCCCTAGTAAATATATATATATATATATATATATATATATATATATATATATATATATATATATATATATATATATATATATATTATATACACATACAGTCTATAAAACAAAGCATTTGTCAGTATTTTTTATTTTCCTTTTTGTTGCCCTACTCTTTGTTTTTGACTTCAATAAAAATTGATTACAAAAAGAAAAAGAAATGAATGTACATATATGTGTATATTTCTTTGAATATTTTGCTTAGTATTTTTTCTATTCCTGTTTCAACATTAGGTTTTGTTTTTCAGATGAAAGCCATTTTATGTTTTTTTCTAATTATGTAGAGAAGTAATTAGAGTATGGTACACATGGCCTTTCAGCTGAAGCTGAACTTTTTAAGAAAAAACTGAAATTCAAACATAACATTTCAAAATCCCAGGGATTCCTTTGTAATAAATAAAAGATTATTTATTCTGGATTCATAATATCTTTTCTGGCTAACAGTATTGCCTTTATGCTGCTTACCTCTCAGCTAAAAGTTGCCTGATTGTTATATATGCCCAGAGCTGCCGTGCAAATCCTGGTAATGCATGTTTTTGCTTGGCCAAAATATCATCAAGATCACTCCCATCCACTGTAAGAGACAGGTCCACCATCACCTTCCAAATAAGACAATTTGCATTGATGTTATAATTTTTCTTAAATCCAGATAAAATGACACAGTACCTCAAAGGCATTTCTTTACAAGTAAACTATAATACTGTTTAAAATATGACCACAAACTGGTTAAAAAATAAGGGCTGAACCCGTAAACTTGTGACTTTTAACTCTCTAACTCACTGAGTTTTTTGTTATGTACTGTATGTAAAATAAGTAATAATAGCATGCAGTGCAATTATTAGATATCTTTATATCTTATTTTATAATATTAATATCACAAAATATTATACCATTTTCTGTTTTGTTTAATGCAATTCAAGATCACACGGAGTCTCAAAATATAAAGATATCATTTCGGGATTGCAAATTATTTAAAAAATTATACAAGAAACTTTTTTTTTAACTTTAAGGTTCAGCTTTGTATTATTTAATCGTTATGATTCTTTCAAATATTTACCATGGTGAGTACATTCAACTTCATTTATCTGTGAGCTGGCTTTAAACCTTTTCACAAAAAATGTTATGTGAATAATAACATAACAGTGTTTCTTCATCAGTACTACACCATGATTGAATCAAAGCAGCGCTGTATACAAAACACATAAGTCTCATATTAAAATATTATAAATAAATCAGAAATAACTTTTTACACAGATTGTCCATTGTATGTGTGCTTATATCTATTTCATCCATATAATCATATCATCTACAAATTTAACCACCTTGTTATATTATATATATATATATATATATATATATATATATATATATATATATATATATATATATATATATATTGAAAATAGCATTAGCCCTAGAATTGACCACTGTGGAACAGCACTTTTAACGTCAGACAGTCCTGATAAGGGTTCTCTGTTTCCCGTCTCAACCAATTTTGCACCCATCTTCACACAACACCTTGAACTCCCACTTATTTTAGTTTGATGCCCAACCTCTCATGTGGCACCTTATCAAATACTTTATGAAAGTCAAGATAAATAATATCATATGCTCCACTTTGATCATAGCCTTTTGTTGCTTCCTCATAGAATTCCTGCATGTTGGTAAAACATGACCTCCCTCTTCTGAACCCATGCTGACTGCTCAGAAAAACTCCTTTTCTTTTCATGTATTAGTCATTCTTATCCTTAATAATTCCTTCGTTTAATTCACCTGTGATGCACATTATGCTTACTGGCTGATACTGGCTTGCATCTGTCCAGTGACTTATTTTATATAAAGGGACAATATTTGCCATTTTCTAGTACTTCATAATTTCCCCAGTGCGCAGTGATTTCCTAAAAATATGCATCAAGAATTTATATATGTACTCACTAACCTTCTTAGGAACTTGAAAATAAATATTATCTGGTCTTGGTTATTTGTTTGATTTTAGCCTATTTAATCTGAGCAGTACTACTCCCTCTGTAATTTTCAAATCATTCAGTTCCTCCTCAGTAGTCACATTTAGCGCTGGGAGGTCATCAACTTCCTCACATGTGAAGACCTCAGAAAAATGCAAGCTTAGCACATCTGTTGTTTCACTGTCTGTATTTTTTAATTCCCCATTACTGTTCCTGATGCACTTCACCTCCTCCTTGACTGTTTTTTACTACTAAAATGCTGAAAGAATCTCTTTGGGTCATGCTCCACCTCATCTGCTATATTCCTCTCTAAATAACTTTTAGCATCCTTAATATCCTTTAGCCTTAATGGTTGCCGTCATGATCTCATATGCCCTATGATTCACGCTGGAGTTATTAGTCTTATATGTCTTATACAGTTTTTTTTTCCATCTTTATTAATCAAATACAGCGTTTTTTTAATTTCCTACTAATTCCATATTTAGGTAAGTACCTGTTCTTCATTACATGTAAAGCGTTTTTAAACCTGTTCCACTGCTCCTCGACTGTCTCCACATGTAAAAGCTTATCCCAGTCTATCCGCCGTAGACATCTGCTCAAAATTTGCCCTACCAAAGTTAAACTTAACAGTTTTAGTCGTTGCATCTGCACTCTTAAAAGACACTGACAACTGTATTATATTATGGACATTTGACTCTAGTGGTTCAATCACCTCTATACCTTTAACTCTATCTTGATTATTACAGACTTCATCTTACGTTGATGCTTTAACATAATGTGTTAAAAAACAGTCACTGATTACTTCTAAAAATTCCTGCTCTTGTGCTCTGCTATTTGAAAGGTTATCCCAGTTAATATTTGAGTAGTTAAAGTAGTTGGTGCTCCTCCGGTTCAGATGTAACCCGTCATGGCAGAACAGGACCCATCTGTTCTAAAAGAAGTCCCAATGCCCTTTTACCCTACCCATGTGTTAAGCCTTCTGATCTCCTCAGTCTTACCTGGGCTGGCACATGGCAGATAGATTTTCTCTCTGAACGTGCTTCTGTGGCAAATGTGGATGTGGAATTTAACTTAAGCTTATTAAGCATCGCTTTATTCACAAGATACAGATAGAACATGGTTTAAGGAGGTTGACACAGGCTCTGCTGAGTGATATATAGAGCCCATATGTCTAAACAAATTAACTTCACTTAAAGCAATTTACTGTTATTTCAAAGTTACTTCATTCACTTTTGTTCCACTAAACTTTTTTTGTGCTTTGCTTGTGTGAATTGCCATTGCTTACGGTAACTTCAGTAAGCCACTAGAAACATACAGATGATGCGGTGATAAAACTCTGCAAAGCTCCATCTGTTTCAACTTTTCCAGCCACCACCAGTTCAGATCCACGGAAGAACTTGTCAAAACTGTTTTGTGTGACATCTGACACTCCATCCTCAGGATAGTTTATCACAATTTTCTTCAGCAAAGGTGAAGCAACTTGATTGTAGAAATTCTACAACATAAAAAAGAATGTAAAAATAACTTAAAAGAGCTACAAACAAATACCTTTTACACACTAAGAGTTTTAATGTCTATACATTGACAGGTTTTCTTAGTAGTTTGAAACATTCATCCATTCCATCTCCATATTTCCTCAATTATAAGATTAGTGTTTGACAAAATAGGATCTAACTTTAGTGGACACAAGACACAAGACACAAACCCAAGTGCTGATTTAGGTTGCATTTGTACACTTGCAACATTTCAGTTTAGCATCACCAATTACCCTTACATCTTCATACATTTGTGAGACCTTTAAGCTTCACTTGGACCTGGAAGAACCTGACAAAGACAGTGCTGGACCAAAAATTGAACCTGGGTCTTTGGAGTTGTACGGAAGCAACACTAGTTACTATTGAAATATTCCGCTCTAATTTTAACATGCTAATATAGAAGTTTAATGCTATGATTTCCATCCATGCACACACAGTCACACTCAAACCCACTCACACAACACACTTGCATACACATTCATTGACACAGAGGCTAATTGGATACACCAATAAACTTCACACAACTTTCAAAATAAATATAAAGCAAAATAACCATACAATAGCAAAGTATAAGGAAAAACATTTTCTTCTGGAATAACTGAAACTACGAGTCTCAGATTTGCTAAAACACACATTTTTGATCACGTTGAATTGCTTCAGTATTGTTACTAAAGATGCCTCAAAACAGTGTACACATTTAATATTTTAGCTGTATAGTAAAATTATGAGAGAATGATCACTTTAAGCTGTCTAGCAAAATCAGGAAACTCCAGTGTTCTGTTAATGCTTGGCAGAAACCTCTTCTTTAAACTCATTTATAAAAAGTGTATTGAGCACAGCTAAACGGATTTTATAGTCAAGCTTCCCGAAATAGATTGCTCTGTGTTCCAGCACATTTTGCTAGAAACGGTTCTTGGTCCAAAATCATGGCTTAAATATTGCACATCTTGCAGCATGATAGGAATCAGTGTGGGAAAGCAAAGAGTACCTTAAGCTGCTGAGAAGCATCTTGATTAGCATAAATCCTTTGAGCTATGCCGCGATTCTCCAAGGCAATCCTCTCCAAGAAATCGTAGTCAACATCAAACCCAATCCCAAGAGAGAAAAGGGAGAATTCCTCTCGCATCTTTTTTTTCACATTTTTCTGAATGGCACTAAGCTTTATTTCCCCTTTAAAATATAAACAAAATATGTATTTTTTGGAGGTGAGCTCACTTTGCCAAAACAATTTTGATCATTAAAGTCATTTATCAGCATGAACAGGAGCTTGTGGAAAATGAGTACAACAAATAGTATAAAGGCACAGTAAAATGCTTACAGTGCTTCCTAAGTGTCCCAGTTATTTCTTTAAACAATTTAAAACTGACCAAAATCCATACTTATTTATAGGTATATGATATAGAGAAAACAACTTTGCTAAAATTGTAGCTCACCTACAGTAGGATCTCCATCTGAAACAAGGATAATCATGGACACTGACTGGGCATTAATTAATCCATTGTCCATGGCTTCACTGAGGATGTGAATAGCTCTCAGAAGTGCCTCATTAATATTTGTACCTAAAAAAGAAATTACCTTTGAAGACTCCAGATATATGAACTGTTTTTGAAAATAGCATAATTGTAGGCATTTACACCTTGTTAACAAACTGCTAACAAGGTAAATCTGCAAGAAAATGTTTCATTTATTGCCTGAGAAAAATATTTATTGTAAATCTAAACATAACAATTGATTTTTAGTACTGTAGAAAGGCTGAGTCACACTAGAATGTTAAAGACTGTGTTTGATGAAAAAAAAAATGCACTTGAGAAATTTTCCAAAAATTTTTGTCCATGTTCTTTAAAACATGACTGTTAGTAAGGATATATGCTTAACATTAAAATGCATTTTCTTGCTATTTAATTGTTTCACAATATTTAACTGTAATTAAATGCTGTCACTTTGCATGTTCTGCAAATATGTAAAACATGCCTGTTGGCCAAGATATTCCAATGCTACTTGTTTAAAATATGTCATTGTAAATTGAAACCTCTTCCACCCTAACGGTAATAAATCTGAGAATTACAAATTCAAATAAGGACCACAAAAAGACATCCAATACTGTATTGGTTTAACTTTAAAAAAAAGCATATACTTTGTTACTCCCCGAGGGGAAACTATCCTTTTACATGACCTTCAACACACAGAATCAGCCATTGTACAGAACTCCTGGAGCAATTCTCAAGTTAATGGCCTTGCTGTTAGGATCTTTTCTGGCAGTAGTGGAATTGGAACAAACAACCTTCAAGATGCCAATGTAGATCTTTAGTCACAGAGCCACCACTCTGCCTCTGAGAGGCCACAGCTCTGTCTGAAAGCCATGTATTTTACTTTTGATATGCTTTCTACACACTAGAATATAATCTCTGACATTTATTTACAAATATGGTTGCCAGTGTTGGGATTATTCAGTCATTTGTGTTCACTTTTTCTTGTTAAGAATTAAATCCTTCCATAACATTGTTGAACTTGTTTTTTTCCTGTTCCTATTTTTATGCATTTGAAACCACAGTAACAGTTGTTCGTAGGTATGCCACATTTTTGTTTTGTTACAAAAAATTAATATGGGAATAAATTGGTCATTTTGTGGTATGTACTGATGGGGGTCCACTTTAATTTTATAATTAAAGCCTGCCTTGTGCAGAGCTAAGCTTATTTGCACATAGAGTCAATATCTTTCAGTCCTTCCCTAATTCCTTGCCCCACACTGAGACTAACTAATAATTACATAAAATAAAAAACAATTTCTGAAGATGTGCATGCTGAATCCATGTCACGATATATATCCATCTGTTTTGTTTTACTGACTGGCAACATCTAAACCATATTATTATAGTTAATTGTGCTTTTCAGCAGTGTTTCAAGTAGATAAGGTTACTCACCTCCATTAGGCTGAATATCCTGGATATATTTCTTTGCTTCAGAAATATAAACAGAATCAGAAGGAACAAGTTCTCCTCTCCAGCATCGGACATTGTGGTTAAAATCAATGATGCCGAAATAATCTTCTGCTCCTAGGTCATCCAGTATGGTCTGCATTGCTTGCACAGTCTGAAAAATATTTGTTTGTTATGAAATGTAGCCTATGCACAAAAATTTCTGTTTTAGACAATTACCCACATTAAAAATAAAATATAACATTAAGCATGTCTTGAGCAATATCATAATCATAATGAAGGGCAACACAGTGGTTTGTGCTGCTATCTCACGGATTCAGTCTCATAGGCATAAACCTTGTGCCCATAGATGCTGAATCAAACGGTGTGGAGTATGCACTTTTTCCCTGTGTCTAGATGGGTTTTTCCACTAGGAACTTTGAATTTCCTTCCATGTCCCATAGATGTGCATGTTAGATTAACCAGAAATTCTAAACTGGTCCGGTCTGAATGAGAGAATGCGAGTACAGTGTGTGTGTGTGTTTTCCAATGAATTGGCTTTAAATTGTATTAAGCAGCAATGAGAATAGATTGAGCATGTGATATTGGAACAATAATCATTTCAGAAAGATTGCCACCACACCTTTGACCATCTCTCCCACCTATAATCCCGTAAAACCTCCATAACTCACTCGTTCTCTGTTCTCTTACCTTTGTAATAAATAAATACATAAATTATTTAAAGGTGTCTGATCCATACCTGCTATGATCGCCAAATGAAAAAATATACAGTAGAACAGGCTTTATTTATGTTTTCTGTTGAATGAAAATGTAATGTCATTAAAGTGTAATGTTTTATAACATTAATTTGGTATACTTTAATGCTTATGGAACTCAATGTAAGGGTAGCATGTTTGACAATGTCAAAGCAAACCATGACCCTACTACAGTTCTAACTGTGGCAGTCTCTGTGTGAGGTCAGCACGGTTTTGCCATGTTTGAGGTTCAGTTCTTTGGGTACTCTAATTTTCACCCCAGCTCCAAGTACTGTACATTCATTCAAGCTAAATAACAATGCTAGTTAAATCTGGTTATAGTATTAGTGCGTGTTGGTGTGTGCAATGATATTTTCTTTTCTGTGTGATGACTTTCTAACGTTTGTATGAAATTTACCCTTAACTAGTTTCTAAGAAATGTTAGAGGGTTGGGTATTTCTTCACCAGAAATTCATAAACATATAGAATAAATTACCATGTAGTGTAATCGAGAAAAGGACTTTAGGGACATTCAAAACTGGATATTATTTTGGAGAAATTAAATGGATAGGATTGGAGAGCTTTGTTGGGCTGAATGACCTGTTCTCATCAATTTTTTTCTAGTGTTAATGAAAGGAGTGTGCCCTATGATGGACTGATATTTGGTTCTCTTTGACCTATCTTTATATAAAGCAAGTTGTGAAAATGGATGGAAAGATTTACTGACTCTTGAGTAACAGAGAAACTGAACACAGATTGATGCTATAGCACTTAACTAAATAAACTGGCGGATAGTGTGTTTAATAGTCTCTGGAATATTGCTTACAATAACTTCCCAGCATGATAGGTTATATTTGACAGTGTCGTGCTTAGTAACACAGTGTTTGATTGTTAGACTATTATATTTTGGGTTGAAAATATTATTTACAGAAATGTAGTATCTTTAGCTAAAGATGTCATTACCATTCATGTTTTTGTGTTCTTTCAGATGGCTAGACGACATTTGTCCAACTAAAAATGAAACCTTTTTCCTTCTTTTTCAACAATGTTTGGAACAAACTTTATTTTAAAGCACAGAGATGCAATCATTTCATTATATGGTGGTTGGGGTGGGGTTTATCCTCCTTAGTCATTTTGGTGTGCAGAGATTTGATCACTTCACTGATATTGGGTGATTGATAAAAAGTCCCAGAATGCCTTGATGGTAGATCTGTACCCTGGGTGGACAATATCTCAGATAACTTTTACTCTATATCAAAGGCTATTTTTCTTGTTGTATTTGTAAATGACATCATTTATCATTTAACAGTTTGTCATTTTTGTCACTCAGCATATTCATCCATCCATCCATTATCCAACCCACTATATCCTAACTACAGGGTCACAGGGGTCTGCTGGAGCCAATCCCAGCCAACACAGGGTGCAAGGCAGGAAACAAACCCCGGGCAGGGTGCCAGCCCACCGCAGGGTGCGCATGCACACACACACACACACCCACACACCAAGCACACACTTGGGATAATTTAGAATCGCCAATGCACTTAACCTGCATGTCTTTGGACTGTGGGAGGAAACCGGAGCACCCGGAGGAAACCCACGCAGACACAGGGAGAACATGCAGACTCCACACAGGGAGGACCCACTGCGCCACCGTGCCGCCCCACTCAGCATATGTACATTATATTCATTTTAATCTGTACCTTTGCCTTTCTTGTGTAACATACTATGCCTGAATCTTTCATTTCTCTTTTCTTCCAGCTATTACTATTTTTCAGAGTCAAATTCCAATGCATTTCTTCGAAGGACATTAATGACTGATGACCAAAGACTTTGCTTCATACTGTAAACTGTCTGATATAATATACATTTCTACTGTAAGTGATTGTTCTTCTATAGTATTTGTCCTTGATTCTTGTTTCTGATAATGGCTTATTAGTTTCCCAGTTTCCTTTATAAGTGCAAATCAGTGTATCCCTGACATTTGATGTTCCACTGGCTAACTTCTCTTGCTCTGCCACCTGTGTGTTTATACTATAATATCCACTGTCTATCAGCTGTAATGTAATCCAATTATTGTTTCCGACAGCACACAAGACCTAGTGCTACTGGTATTAACATCTGCATTTTTCACAGCAGCACCTCTGAAGCTAATCAAATTTTGTTTTACATGTCTCATACTCTAAAAAAAACACAATAGTTTGGAAATTGTATTGTCACACATGTGTACTTGGGGAGCAACCTAAGTGGTTAGGAAAGTGTTTTAACCTAAAAAGGCATGAGGGGGCACGGCCTAATAACACTCTCTCTTCTCCCTCTCTCCCTGCAGAAAGAAAGACTGACAACGCTGGCCTCACTTCCGGGTCAGACCACCTGGACCCACCCTTCCTCCCAGAATTCCTATTAGAGGGGACCAACGCCATCTTGCCAGCAGAATGCCTTAAGAAAAACATAAAGTCAATCTTTGTGTAGTACCACATGTTTCTTTTCATGCCTTTTGCGTAGTTTAAAATACAGGGCTTGCCTTCAGGTGCCCCAGACCCTTTATATGTGCCTTGTGTCTTCTTACAGTATTAAACTGTTTTTTTTTAATGAAACTACTGAAAATCTGGCTATTTACTGAACCACATCATGGGTAGCTAGCTTACTATATTTATTTTCACATTTTTTCACATTATTAACTGTTTTGATAGATGGTAATTACTGAAATCAAACCCCCTGTTGTGCATGAAATAGCTCTGTTGCCTGATTGGTCCAGACACCTGGCTTCAATGCCCAGCCCAGTCATAGTGTGGCACTTTCATGATCTCCCTGTGAATTTCCCCTTGGGATTAATAAAGTATCTATCTATCTATCTATCTATCTATCTATCTATCTATCTATCTATCTATCTATCTATCTATCTATCTATCTATCTATCTATCTATCTATCTATCTATCTATCTATCTATCTATCTATCTATCTATCTATCTATCTATCTATCTATCTGTGTGAGTTTTCTTTGGCAACACATTACTCTTCCAGCATTCCAAAGATGTTATCATCTTCAGCAACAAGAGCATGCAGTTCATTTTAGATTTCCTCTAACATGTATTTTTTGCTAAAACAGGTTTGTAGTGCAAATGTT
The DNA here is from genome assembly GCF_900747795.2 of Erpetoichthys calabaricus. Lineage (NCBI taxonomy): Eukaryota > Metazoa > Chordata > Cladistia > Polypteriformes > Polypteridae > Erpetoichthys > Erpetoichthys calabaricus. Next base: position 252,058,241 of record NC_041394.2, read on the forward strand.
TGTTTTGTAATACTGTTTTGATACTAAAAACAATTAAAAGCATGATATATAAAAGATATTGATTGACATCCAGGTCAGATATCTGTCAGGCTGAATATCTGAGTTTTCTTAAATTTTCTCAGTTAAACATATGAATGACTGAAACTAAGAGTAAGGAATAGCAGCTACTGTGTGCCTGCTCTTGTATACAGTGTAATCTAAGCGAGTGCAAACATTTGATAGAACTAATAAGGAGATTACTGCTATTGTTGACCTGTTCCATGAATGTGGTGTCCTAGTGCAAAATACTTTAACAATTATTTATGTATGCTGTAAAAGTAGAAAAACTATTTAAGTAGAAGATTCCATTACTAGTCACAGAGCTTGTTGATATTCAGTATTTATATATTTTTTTAAATATTTTGCATATGAACATCTAAACTCTCATTTCACTTTACAAGAATAACATCCACACCAAATTTAGACAGCATATAGTCTAGTAATTTCTTTAGACACAAGCCCTTCTAGCCCTTCACTGTCACAGGTAAACAGGTAAATTAGGGCCTCCCTTGTTAGGTAATTTAAACAATACTATATCTAAAAATCAAAACTTGTAACTATTTGGCAAATAATATATTTTACTATTCCACTTATGTACTTCAGGAAATACCACTCATTATCCATCCATCCATTTTCCAACTCGCTGAATCCGAACACAGGGTCACGGGGGTCTGCTGGAGCCAATCCCAGCCAACACAGGGCACAAGGCAGGAACCAATCCCGGGCAGGGTGCCAACCCACCGCAGGACACCACTCATTATATTATATAAATTCACATCAATATAAAAAAATAATATTACATGTGTTTTTTCTAATAGCGCTAATAAGTAAGAATTTTTATTCAATTATAACAATTATTGTGATTGGCAGAGGGCTGTTACTGCATATAATTTTTACATGCATATCCACAGTATACTGGCATGTTCAACATTATAAAATGACTGCTTTTAAGACATGCTGTATGTAACACTTAGTAAGCTGCTTAGACAGACAGACAGACAGACAGACAGACAGACAGACAGACAGACAGACAGACAGACAGACAGACAGATAGATAGATAGATAGATAGATAGATAGATAGATAGATAGATAGATAGATAGATAGATAGATAGATAGATAGATATCTCCACTACTGTTCCACTCAAGTGAAATTACCAGTACTAACAAGACAGTCAATGCAAGTGAAATGAGGCCATCATAGCTTTTGTAACATAAGCTTGTAACATAGAAGCTGCATTGAGGAAGCATGATATAAATTAAAAATTCTTCCATTGTGAAAAAGAAGCACACTGATGTTCTTATGTACACAAGTTTCTTTTACAAAAAACTGCAAAAATCAAAAATACTCTTTACTGAACAAAGTACAGTATTTTAAAGTTATGGATCTTATTCATTCTTTTTAAATTCTTCTTCTTATTATTATTTATTGTTATTTTAGAGTCCCGCCTTATCTTATGTTAACACATAAATAAATGTTTGCTCAACTGTAATTGAGGTTTACTTACAGTAATTTCATCTGCATTGAACTGTTCAGAATAACCTTAAATAAACCACTTATAAATCACACCTAGTCTCAGATAAAAAAAGCTCACAGTTGGAATCGGGAAACAAAAGGTAACAGATAACTTAAATTCTAAAAAACACATTGTGATTTAAAATGTTGTATGCCTTTTGACTGCTTTCACCTGACTTAACTGGTGTATAAGATTCACATGAAACAAATTAAAAGGATTATTAATGTATCCGATGCGAAAATGGCATGCCAGTGCCCAACACTACTTACCTGTTTCATCTTCAATCCCCACATAGATCCACTGACATCAATGACAAATATGATGTTTTTACTCAGAGGAGACATGTCATTTGGTGCAAAGAAATGCACAAAGTAACCATCAGACAGCTGAATAAGGAAAGAAAAACATGCACATAGTAAAAACCTAAATTCAAATTCATGACCAACTTTTAACTCTTAAACACATAATATCTTAATATAAGTAAATCTGATAGTAACCAACTAAAATACTTAAAAACTATGAAATACCTACTGATGTATGACTGAAATCCATACCCATATGCAAAATAAACAAAAACATGCACATTTCTAACACAAAAATGGAAAATAAACCATGATTTCTGCTGGATCTCAGAAATACAGACTTACACAAAAATAACGACTAACTGAGATCTTCTAAATGATTAAATCAGAGGAAAACGGTTGCAAACAGGTCCGACTGGATGGCATGCAATTTAAATTGAGATGAATTATTAACATATGTTTGTAAATCTAAATTAGCTATGGAAAACAAATTAAACATTACTAAAATTATGTTTATAAGATTTCACTTTAAATACCCAAGATAAGCAGGTCAATCCAATTCCGGATTTCCTAGAGCTAGTACCTAACCCACCAGCAGCACCAAGGTAATACAATTAGAGTGCATTCTGATGAAAAAATCTAAACTCACATGTACAGAGTCAAATTAAATGAATTCCAAATTGTTCTGGTGTAAGTGAATAGGCCCCGCAATGGACTGATGACTTCAACAGGGCTTTTTCCTGCCATTTGCCCAGAGCTGCCAGGATATACCCCAGTCCAGATAACAGTGAACTGCATTAAGCAGGTAAGTGAATGTTATGTAACTTTTGCGGTATAACAGTTTAAATAAAATGTGCATAAAATGGTGGAGCAATAGTTAACCCTACTGGCTTATATCCCAGTGTCCTGGGTGCATTCACTGCCTATATGAAGTATGCACATTCATTAGAACATTGGAACACTGTAGATGAGAACAGGCCATTCACCCTAACAAATCTTGCCAGTCGACTTAATTCTTCCAAAATAACATCAAGTTTAGTTTTGATGGTCCCTAAAGTTCTACTGACCTACCACACTATTTGACAATTAATTTGATGTGTCTGTGTTTCTCTGTGTGAAGAAACACAATGTAATGTTAGCGTAAAATTTACTTTTAACAAGTTTTCAAGTGAGTCCCCATGTTCTTGACGAACTCATTTTAAAGTCACAGTCTCAATCCACTGGACTAATTCCCTTCATAACTGTAAACATTTCAATTATGTCTCCTCTTAATCTTCTTTTGTTTAAACTGAAAAGGCTCAGCTCTTTTAATCTTTCCTCATAACTCATCCCTTGTAGCCCTGGAATCAGCCTAGTTGCTCTTCTCTGGACCTTTTCTAGTGCTGCTATATCCTTTTTGTAGCCTGGAGAGACCAAAACTGCACACAGTGCTCCAGATGAGGCCTCACCAGTGGTGTGTTATAAAGGTTGAGCATAACCTCCTTGGACCTGTACTCTACACATTGTGCTATATAACCTAACATTCTGTTAGATTTCTTAATGGTTTTTGAACACTGTGTAGAAGTTGATAGTGACAAATCCACTATGACCCCTAAATCCTTCTCATAAGGTATACTTTCGATTTTCATACCTCCCACTGTATATTCAAACCTAACTTTTTTAACTCCTATGTGTAATACTTCACATATCTCCATGTCTGAATGTGGGGATTCCAGTTTTCATCCCATATACCAAAGATGTGAATGTGATGTTTACTGTTGACTCTAAATTGGTACAGTGTATGTGCTGCAATGGACTGGGGCCTCATTTACAGTTGTTTTCAGTTATGTTTGAGATAGAAGGTACCCATTAAATATACCTTTAGATATGGGTCTATGAGTAAAAGGGAAATATCTGGTAATGACTGGAGCTATGGGATTTACAAATAACATGTTATCTACTATGTACCTCACACAGGGCATGCACTTCCTATTTCATAAATAATGAAAGCAGGTACAGTAAATGTCTGCCAGGGAAGTCAGAGAATATTGAAGAACTGGGTGTTGGGAATATGCGTGGTGTTGTATTTATTTCATTCTGTTTAAACCAGCTGAAAGGCTTTGGCAATCTTGTTTTCCTCAGGAGTTGTTTCTGTTAGAAACTGCCTTTAGGCAAATGGCCAAAATCATAGGAGACATTAATCACATAATTAACAGTTAATTTTTTACCTGCAGTTCACCTGCAATATTTTCCCGAGGTACATCATACGTAACCACAAAGTTTCCATCAATAATAGATGATGTGCAGTTTTCACATTTTCGCTGCTGTTGAAAATTTGGCTTAAATGAAACATGTGCCTGAAATACATCAAACAAAGAAAATGAGAGAAAGAAAAGCCTTGAGAACAGATGTGAAGGTGAAAGTAGTTAATACTGCAGCATATTTCATGTGTTGGGTTGGCATACTATAGAGCAAGTGTGATCAGTCTCGGTCCCAAAGATGAGTGACTGCAGGCTTTCACTAAAACTAATCTGAAAAAGTGAATCAAATAAAATGATGGTACAAATAAGCATTTTTCTTAATTTTTTCATTACTATTAAGTTAAGACACTGCAGATTAAGAAGTGGAGTATGTTAACTGTATAAACAAAAATTTAAATAACAATAACAACATTTATTTATATAGCACATTTTCATACAAATAATGTAGCTCAATGTGCTTTACATGATGAAGAAAGAGAAAAAAAGACAAAATAAGAATTAAAATAAGAGAACACCAACATTTTGTTTAGAGTCGGACAGGCATTGTCTGGTGATTCCTCCAGTGCTTGCTTTTCCTGCATATTCCTGATTTATGCTTTTTTTGCACAAGATTGTGCTTATAAAGCTCCATATTCATTCAACCATGTTTTATGACTTTTTGTAACCATTAAAAAACTTACCCAATTACTATATTAAACCTAAATTTTGTTAACTCCTGTGTACATGTTCAAATGAAACTCTCCATGAATGTATAGTACTTGAGTATTCAGCATACCCTTGTTAGTTCTTCCTGCTTTAACTAACTTAGTTTGACTTACTGATTTACTGTGCTGTCATTAATTTTATGTTACTAATTTTCATCGGTTCATTTACACGATTTCTCTACCTCCAGTGTGCAATTTTCACAATGTTTCTTGATGACACACTGCTTCCATGCTCCTCCTTGTGTATGTTAATATCGTGCTCTTGTTGCTACTTGTACTACAGATACTTAAAATTTGCATCCATTTTTGCATTTCAGTCTAATATTACATTGCAATCAACCAATTATTTAATCAAAAAAGTAACTGATTATTTAACTGATTGTAAATTTATAAACTACATTGTAAATCGGTTTGCTTTGGGAAGTGCCTTGTACTGGTAAATGCTGCCAGTAGTGCTATAACCTTACAAATCTAAAATAGAATGTTCTGTCTCTTCTACCCAATATCCTTCTTGAAGAACTGTCCTACTGTCCCATCACTGTTTTACTATTGGATACTGTCTGAATTTTGGCGATTCTCTCGTTTAATTAATATATTTTTTCAACAACCCAGGCTTGTAGTTTCTGTCTTCATAACATTCACAAGATTGTACTCTCTCTCACAACCTAAGATAGTCAACTCCTTGTTCGGTCTCTTGTTGGTTTTCAGCTTGACTCTGCAATTGTTTCCTGGCAGGACTTCCAGAATCTTCTTCAGTTCCTTGTTGACTTGTGTTCTCTGTTGCTCATTTGTCCCATGCTGCCTATTGTTCTTCTCTCCCTCCCCAATGGTTTTCAATTGTATCAAGGATGCTATTCAAAACACTTTTCGTAACCTATAGATTCTTTCATGTCTCTGCTCCACAATACCATAAGTTTCTCCTTATATGTTTGGCTAATCTATTGAATGTCAGTCCTCTCGCCAGTTATGTTAAAACTGGACAATGCTTCTCAGTTCTTGCTCTTAAGTGAAATGAGGTGCCCATGACCATCAAAACTGCTCCAAATCTACTACTATTCAGGCATGTCTTGAAAATGAACCAGTTTAAAAATATTTTGAGACTGTTTAGACTTTCTGCTTCTCTTCTTTACCTCTGGATAAAAGCAGTTGTAAATTCCAAACCACTATTTTTTATTTCCCTTAGCACTACCTATAGTGGTATACGTGTTGTACTCTGCTTTTATGTTTTTCTTTCTCTACTGTTTCTGTATTTTGTTGTTTCTAATGAATAATGAACTAATACGCATCTAATTGTCAGTATTATGGTTTGTTTTGTAAGTTGCCTGGGAAAATGGCATCTGCTAAACAATTATAATAATAATAATCAACATTTATTAACTACATGCCGCTGAGCTCAAACAAGAACCTGTACGTAACTCCTTGTAAATGAGCAGAACATGTAAGAACAAAATTATCAAAATTTTTCACACATAAAAGTGGTTTGGAAAATAGCATAAAAAGTAGCACATTCGTCTAATTTACACAACAGGATTTACAATGTAAAATGTCATCTGTAATTGACATCAACATATGACAGATGTAGCATCAGTATCGGTATAAATATACATAAGGTGATCAAAAGATCTAATAATAATTACCTTTTGTTTTGAATGTGTTATTTTAGTGACTCCTTTAAAGTGATCTCCAAGAAAATCGGGGCTTCTAACAAAACTAATTCCCGTGGGCTCAAAAATGTAGATATCAACCTGTAGAATGTAGATATCAACAGAATATCTCAAATTATTTAACAGAAGCATACATTTCAATAAGTCATGCTAAAATGTACTTCCATATGTACAATAAATATGGCAACAGTAGTGCATATGCACACTGCCACTTCATGAAGCTTTTAGATGACACTGTTATAGTCAGATCACTGTCCAGAATTTTAGACGTCAGTTATCAGTTGTTACAATTGTGAGAATCAATGCTTTTTCAAATGGAGCAGCACCTAGTATTTATAAATCAACATAAAAGAGACAGCAAAACTGACGAAGACCCCAGTCCAATAGATGTTTGTAGTCACAACACTGAGGAGATGAATAGCTTGTGTGGCACATCAATAAAATTCTTAGCTGCCACATTCAAGAGGATGCATGTAAACTAGATTCTAAAGGTCTGACAAATGCCTAATAAACAACTTGGAAATGCATTGATATACAGTATTTATGTGGAAGGTTTTGGTTTATAACTTTATACTACTATTCACCACTTTTAAAATGTAACATTTATGTTTACATTATTATACATGTAATACAAGTAAAAAGGACAGCATAGTGCTGGCAGGTTTTCTAAATTGTACAACTGAATATACCGGGATGAAGCTGAAACCAATCCACATTCATAATATCTCTGATATACACCAAACAATATGGTGATTAAAGAGAAAGCACGCAGTGAAAGGCTACTGGGAAGTAAATAGCTGCTTAACTGGATTATAGCTTAAATGTTTGACTAATAGCAATCATGTTGGCACAGCTAATAGTGCTCATGTCTCTGAGTTAACTTCATTTCATTTCTGTTCTAGACAGGTCAGTGTTTGAAGCAGAGGCTTCATGCCATTATATTGCTCAATAAAGGTTTACTAGCACAGGCCAATGAATACTTCTAGCATATGGTTTCTTCCTTTGTGCTGGAATTAATTCTGGCTGCAAACGAAACAGAAAATTCAGGGTTTAGAAGTGGCTCAGTGGGTTGATTCTGCTTTAAGAATACTTGTACAGTATTAAGATTAGTTTCTTTAAAGTAGAACTGTCCCTTGCTGTGTTGACAACATTGTGCTAACATCATCAGCCAATCTGCCTGTAGCTCACTCTCATCAGGCCCTCCCACTACTGCTCCCCTTTTGCTCACAGAGTAGCCACTTCTTTATGTTGTGGTCATGTGTGGACAGCTAAGGATTTTGCAGGTAGTTTTAAGCTTTAAGTTAACTGACCCTAGGCTAAAGGGATATTTCATTATACACTGTGTATCACATTTAGAAATAAGTTCCATACCTGTTTGATTTTCTTAATTTACCATGTTATCATATTTATACAAATTTCAAACTATTTCCTAAATATAATTAGATAATTATAGCTACATTTGTTACCTTCTATCTATTACCTATTTTAAGGGTCACTCAATAATTTAAAGAACAAAAAAAAAACACTAGTAAAATGACAAAAGTAATAATAGTAATAGTAAAAAAAGATACATACAAGCTATCATTTCCCTTCAAGTAATCGTCAGGAATAGCTTTTACCTTTTAATGACCGTGCAATAAACTATCATCATAATTTCAGTTTTAAATGTTGAATGATGGTATTCAAAGCGAATTTCTCACATTTTAAGTCACTATTTTTGTGAACTTTAAAAAGCTATTTTTGATTTGTGCACTTTATAAAAGGTGATACTGTATGCAATGCAAAACTTAATTATTCACTTTCTCTGTATGGTGTGTTTGATCTGTGTAAAAGGGGTACTATATATGGGTTCTGGAATGCAATTTAGGAACAGTAGACTCAAAAGTTACAACATTGTGGTAAGTTATAGCTACACCATCTATGATAAAGCTATACTGTATGTCATTTTAACAAATTACAGACTGTGGTCTTTTCATCGCTTTACAAAAACTCCAAGTCATGGTTTTTAAACCCAACAGTCCCAAGCAGTAAACAATGGCTTTCATTACATTTATTAGCCAGCAGATGTCACTAAGAACACATTTTAGTTTTAAGCAATGCTAGCTGGCCTGATGGTATATACTGTAGATAGTAATTGTCTTACAAACTTTTGTAGCTCTGTCCTAAAACAATCCATATTAATCTTGTTATTATTCCATTTGCTAACAGGTGAAAAATGATCTTATCAATGACAATAAAAATAGTATGTGAAATTAAAAGAAAGGGAAAGCCTGCCTCTTGTAAGATACCATCTCATTGAGTCTAATTCACACAAAAAACTGTAGGGTTTGAAAGTTCAATTCAATTTATAAAGCACACTTATCATGAAACAGGTTTAGAGTACTGCATACTCTTGCAAATATAACAAAAATAAAACAAAATTCACCCCAATACATACATAATAAATACTTGCAGGAGAAAGTTATAGTAGTCTTTTACTTTTAGCTGTGTTTTTTGGCCTGTATGTCTTTACAGTAGCTGGTAGTACACAATTCTATTATCTCATGAAGACAGCTATAAATGGCAGTATTGCTAGTTCACTATTACTGTAGATACAATATAAGTAACTAATAAAACTCTTATATAGCTCAGTGTTATCGCATTTTATTTTACTGATGGCATATAAAATAAACTTTGGAAGGTTGATTGTTATACTTAAGATATTATTTTGTTTGTTTACAAGTAACATTTTACTTAAAATTATTTAAGAATTATGTAACTGAACCTTAAATATGTTGCTTAATTTCTATTTCACAGTGAAGTTTGGCTTATAATTTATCTTTTTACATCACAATCCACCATGGATAGCTATTAACTCTGGTAGGGAAATGTATAGAAATCTTTATCATGGATTGTCATGCTTGTGTTGTGATTATGTGTTAGTTTATCAGTTGTATGCTTAGATAATGAATATATAGTATAAGATCTAGAAAAGGGCAACCCACAATCAGTTTATGTCAAAACTTTAATCTTCAGTATTTGCTTGACTCCTCTACAGCCCTATCATCAACTTTGCTTCAGCAGAATCCAGGATACATGGGAAGATTCTGTACACTTTAGTCATCATCCGAGCCATATTTCTTGGCCTAAACAGGATTACTCTGAAGTAAGTTAAAATACTCCTTCCACATGCAAATCAGTTAAAAACAGCAATAGAGCTGGCTCATCTGTTTGATCCACATCTTGCATGTTGTTCATAAATCAGATACTAAATTCCTTTAACACACATTAGTTTTAATAAACTGCACTTTTACATTTCAATCTACTAATGTTTAGTTGAAAGGGTTATTTGCTCAGGTTTTATTCAGTAAAATATGTGCTAAGAAGTTCAGGACAAGAACAGAGTTTTACCTGGAATTGCGGAACCAGTTTATCAGACTGAAGGTATAGGTTATACTCATAAAAGCCTTGTTTTCTGTACAGCATTTCCTGGTAATGTAACTCAAACTCGATGACGCTTCCTGGTGGAACGTGAACCTCAGTTTTAAATGTTTCCATGTCATAAGAATTTGTTCTGAAAGAATTATAAATAAGCATATTTATGTTTCAGTGCCATTTTTTACTCCTTTATCAGAACCATATTTAGCTGCATAGAACATTCACAATATAAGTTGTGTGCTTAAGTGTTTGTTACCCATCTTCTCATAACACGCATCTTACTTGCCAATATTAAAGCAACTGTTTCTACATAGTTTTAACATCTTTGTGCTTCCACGCAAGTAAATAAAATTAACACCTCAATTATGGTGGTTACATAGAACATCTTTGGTTGTACGGTTATTGAAAATAATTACCATAATTTCAGAAATCAAACAATACGAAAGATGGGTTCATGAAATTATTTTCCTCTTTTAAAACATAACAACGCACATCATTGTACCCTGTCATTTTTAAAAGGTAGGTCACTCAGTTCACCAGTACCTTACTATTCCTGCAGCCTTGCCCCTTGACCTGGCTTGTGTATACAGATTTCGTGCAGTAGTTTTTTCCATGACTGAGCCAACAAATGTTATCCCATTGACGTTCCTACATGGGAATAGAGGGGAACATCAGTTAGCTACAAAGAACCAGAGAAAATGATATTTAGAAGAATATTGAATTATAAATTGTTTACTAAGGTGTTTTTGTTTTCTGAAGAATACTGGTTTACCAGACATCGAAACACAGTATAAAAATATGAAGAACAACAAAAATAAGATAGTTAACTCAGTTATTTAATCTGTTTTCGCAATGTTCTGATACACTTACATAGTAAAGTTGGTGATGAAGGCACTTTTTGGTATTTGAACATTAAACTGTATACTTTTTGCAGTCTTGGCTGAATTGATTACTTTCCTGCGAACTGCAGTTTCAGCAAAACGGGAGGTGATTCTGGTTTCCACTTTAAAATAGGCTATTTTAATTCCATCTCCTGTATCAACCTAAAACACATATCAATAGTATTAGACAGTAGCTCATAAAGTTATAGCAAAGAATGATACTCTCAACATCTATGCATTTATTTTCTCAACCTGTGTTTTCTATTAAATGGTCACAAATACATACACATGATATATATGTAACATGTATGTGTAAATACTTGATATAATTTTTAGCAATGAAAAATTCAATATGCTATTGATTAAATTATTTTAAAAAAGCAAATATAAAATACCTTAGATAAATAAAATAAATGAAAGCAATAATGAAGGAACATTTTTGATCTTTTCAAGGTCTTCTTTCTCCAGCAGTGTCAATAGCCTGTCAGACACACTGGTATCTCCAAAATAACAGATTGATTTCTAGGTAATATTTATCTAAGGTTGTAATGCAGTAATACACAGAAAAATACCTCCCATTCTTCATTCTGTTCATCCTCCTCCTCCTCATTAGAGTCTATGTTTCTCTTGAAATGAAAATAAGCAAATATTAAATTAAAATATGCAGCCGTTACAGTAAGGCATTGCTTATTTTTTCATATAAAAATAAGGATGCCCTTTAATATTACTATAGAAATGTACATTACATCAAAAATAAAATCATTCTGTTTAAAACAAACATGAAATAAATAATTTTCATATATATTTCCTACCGTTATTTAGAACTAGATCTGTTCATAATGTTTCTGTTTAATGGCAAAGATGGTGCTCCCTCTCCACATTTAACAGTGTATACATTTGTCAATTACAGTATTAAAAACAAGTTAAAAGTTGTAGTTAGCACATAAAAGAATTTATGTTAGCCAAATTTACTTCAGTAAATAACAATATAGTTCACAATTTAGTTACATGTAGTTACAGAAGGTCATAAGGTTAGGTAATGATTCTGGCTTATGTACAGTACTTTAATAAGTCATTATCCTTGTTTAATAATATATAATATTTAATATTGTTTTTTGTATCAGTAAGGTGCTGCTGGAGTATGTGAATTTCCCCTTGGGATTAATAAAGTATCTATCTATCTATCTATCTATCTATCTATCTATCTATCTATCTATCTATCTATCTATCTATCTATCTATCTATCTATCTATCTATCTATCTATCTATCTATCTATCTATCTATCTATCTATCTATCTAACTAACAATGCATACCTGTAGTGGATGGTAATGTATGAGGAATGCAGCATTAAATGTATACAAAAGGTTAAAACATTTTTATCTTGATTATTACATAAAATACTTGAGTTGTGCTAATAATGGCTTAAATTGTCAAGTATTACAAATAACTTATTCTGGAAAAATCAAGTAGTTTGAGAATGTGTGTACTGTATTCCTCGGTTTTTCTGAGCAGTGCATTGGTGCAATAAGTCGTGTTCAAGTACTGTACTCCTTCTGATATGTTGTGATATTGTCAGTGGCGTAGCTAGGGGCGGGCACATTTTTGGGGGCGGCATTATTGGCCAAAAGGCTCAGAACATTTCACGTGTAAGCAGTAGGGTTCGGAAAAATATCACTCATGAATGAAAAAAAGTCAAATTCTCTGATTTTCATCCACAAATGCTTCAAAAATCATTTTTAGATGGTCCTTCTGTGACAGCATCAGACACTGCAGTTGAAATTTATGAGGCAATAACAAAAATAAACAGAAACATTACACCGATAATAATTTCTAGTAAGATAAACAACTAATTCACAACGTATAATTTCGTTTCGTTATCAATCCGAATGTGTTCTTGCTCATCCCCACCTATCACTTGTACACCACACCGGTTCTGGTTTTTGCAGCGTAATTATATTAAACTAATAATCAGAACACGGCTTATAAGTACGTCTGTACTATATTCTTGTCTAGTTGATGCTTATAAATAATTATATGTGAAAAAAAAAATTGCTGTTTCTCTATATATAAATAAATCTATGCAAAATGTATCTTAATTTTTCTCAATACGTCATTTTAATTTGCTATTTAAATAAGTTAACATATTCAGATATGTTGGAGGGCGGTAAATTGAAGCCCCGCCCTGCCCCGAGTGGCGCGAAATTGAGCTATGCCACTGGATATTGTCTAAGAAAAACTCAGCACATCTGTTGACTCTTCTCTAAATACCGAAAAATATGTTCATTATTAGCTTGATAATAAAAATATTTAATGCAATTTATATTGTATTAAAGAATGCCACAAAATAAGAACTTACTGTATATTTCTTTTTCCATTTAATTACCAATCCTACTTAATCCAGTTCAAGGCTAATGCAAGAGCCTGTCCCTATGACTGCACCTCAAGGCAGAAGCCAATGAAATAGTTCTTAAAACTGGGTTTATTTACTGTATGTATTCAAAAGGAAACTATATGTTTCAATAGGCCATGGCTGTGTAACACTGTAAACTGCATTTTGCTATACAGTATATGTGTTTGACTATATAGAGTCCATTTAATGTCTTATACAGCTTATGTACTGTGAGAAATAATTCATATCAATGGGTGGGGGTTGACTTGATTTGAACGTAGTTTTGTGACTTGCTTGTATGGAATGTTGTTTGATTTTAATGAATTCAATAAAATGTAAAAAAATAAATAAATAAATAATTCATGTCTTAAAATGTATTCCATAGTATTTTTTAATTTATAATGAAGTACCAATGTAAGCATCACTCCAATTCAACATCCATAGTGGAAGTTTTGCACCTATATTATGGAACGTCTAATTGTCCAGAAAGAACTTCTGCTTACTTAAAGTGTGTATTTCTTAAAACAATGATTCTTTTAATGATTCTTTGATAAATGAAAAAATTATCTTGTAAGAAATTATCACCTCATCATTGATATCTTCTGAATATTGGAAAGGCTAATTAAACACAAATGTATTCTTTGATTTATGAGATTTTTCAATTTTATAAATAAAATGTACTTTCAAATTGCAGCTGGAAGATACTTTGTGCCTTCTCTATTTTAGTTCCTTCAGTAGGATATTCTTTATTCTAAAACCATTCATAACTGTGTAATGTGTAGAGATGTCACACATTTGGAGATTAATTTCAAGCTGGATAAGCAATGACTATGTCAAAGAATGATTTCTAACAAATATAGAGTTTGTCTACATTTTTAAATTAAGTATAATAAGAAGAGCTGAAGTCAAGAAATACAAAACTACTCAAAATTAATAAGCACAAACTGATCACTTAAAAACGCCCCGATAAACATTTTTAATTAAAATTACGTATGGTTGTTTGTCTTTAAAGTTAATGGTTATATAGCAATTACAATGAAATTGGTGTCCAAATACTTTGTAAGGTATCAGGTGAACAAAGCACAACTTTAAGAATTAAGTGTAGTGAATTCCTCCTATTTCAGCATCGTATAATTCTGATAATCAGTGTAAATTTTGACTTTTTTAACTTGGGCTGAATTATCATCATTTCTAATAGCCTAATGTGAATGTAATGCTATAAATCATTGAAATCATTCAGTACGTAAACCCTTTAAACAACTTTGAAGTTACACTGTGTCATTTAATATATCAATAATTGTGCACATTTAAAATATGAAAAAATAAGTAAAACATTAAATGGAAAAATGTAAACTAATTATTCATTACTGTTAGTGATATATTAAATCACCAAATACTCTTACTTTACAAAGTCTTGGGCAATGTACTAGCATTATGAAAGATACCTCATGTAAATTTCTTAAATCAAAAGCAAGTAGCATCAAAGAAGTTATACTTGTAAATGAAATGTTATTCATAGATGCTTCATTAATAGCATCACAAAGGCAGCTCCTTTTTGTTCTGTTACAAACTCATTAGTAATTCCAAACAAAATTTTGCCAGATGTAAACACTGTTACATAGCTCTTAAAGTTTACTGTATATTGCACATTAATCATTTCTTGCATATGAGGAATTGTAACTTTGAAATGTTAAAACTTCAAATTCTAGTTTGAATTAAATATATATTTGCATAAAAAACAAATGATGCTTGCAAATTGCTCCACTTTTTTGAAATATAAAATGTCAGTGTCTAGGTCTAAGACTATTAAAAGTGTTCACAGGGGTGCTGTAGTGTGTTGAAGTAGTCTGGCAGTAGTTGGAATGTGTGTTTTCTTTTTCCTACCAATCTAACTGAAAGGAGTTTTGTTTTTATATAAAAATTGTTTGTGTTTTCATCATCAGCATGCTTTTCAGTCCTGACATTTTTTGACTTTTTGAGAATAAATATCGTGAAACTAGTTTTACTCATAATAGTTCAATTGATTTGGCTCTCTCTTTACACTTGGGGCAGTAACATCACCCTAACTTAAAGTTGTAGTATGGAATTACCTGTTATGACAACATGATATGAAGCTTGTATGTTCATTTTAATGTACTTATAAACTATTCATTTTGAACAGGACATATGGATGTGATAGCTGTGTGTCAATAGGTCATTTCTGCGTTCAGTGCATGTAATTCTGTATTTAAAGCAGGCACCTTGACTGACCCTGAGTAAAAATAAACAAATAAAATATTTAATTAATACTTAAGTATAGTTATTCATTGAATATTCCTGAAAACACCTGTCAGTTTAATGATCTGCTGAAGCAATTCCCAAAATAAAAATTAGGTTTAATTAGTTTTCTAAGCAGTCACTTGCTGTCGTCATACACATAGCAATTACAATTTGAGGATCTTAACAAGTAACTACACAAGGTTTCCTAAAAAAAAAAGTACATTTATTTTATATACCACTGCATCACTCCCCCATACTTAAAGTATTAGACCAAAAATGTAAACAGAATAGTTTTAGGTATAAGACAAAACAACAAATAGCATTTCACTTTTTACTGCATATCCTCCCTCTGTTCCAACACCAAAGTAATATACTGGGTATTCTTTATTTTTGTGTAAGAAATATGTTGTAGAAGATGCATACAATGATCAAATATTGCCAAGAATATGTCAAAAAATGCATCACTGAAGGGATCTGTACAGTGGCATCTATTATATTGGTTTTTAGAAGGCTTGGTAGATCTAATCAAAAAGGATAAAAAGGTCACCTCCAATGGGTACAGGAAGCGAACCTAAAAAACTGGTGGATGGCTAAAAATCAACCGGAGGTGCCTACAGATCAACTTGTTTATTTTCTGTTTTAACATGCTGGAAAAGGCACTGGCTTTTTCAGGTAGCATGGAGGAATACTGTGACCTCTTTATTCTCATGGTAAGTTTTAATTCTTTACAACATTTAAAGGGCTGTAATATTCACACCTGTGTAGCGAGATCATATATGCTTTATGATCACAAATACAATAAAATGTCTGCTCCTTTCATGTCTTAGTTAGATAATTCTATAGAATATTTATGGCAGTTAGCCAATGAAATAGGTGTCCAGTATACACATTGTTGATGTTACATGCTGACAAATATAAGTTCATTCTACTCTAAAAACCCCAGTTTCATGTTTAATTTTTACCAATTTAAAAGTACTGTATAATATTATCCATCTTCTAAACTAAGTGTTTCCAATACACAGCTAAAATTTCTTTCACTACCATCAGGCGAAAAACAAGAATCAACCTTGGATGGGATTATGAGTGCACTTTAGGGCACACAAATTTCACACTAGGCCAATTTATATTGCAAATTAAACTAACACACACACAGAACATAAGAAGGATGTGTAAAATATATACTAATAGAGACCAGACCAATCAAACCCAGGTCCTGTAACATGGCAGTATCACTGGGCTGACAAGCAGTTTATCTTTAGCTACGCAAAGCTGCAATAAGACCTCAGAATTTATTCCTGAAACAAGGAACATATACTTAATTTCAAATAGTTTAATCGTGTTTTCTACAATACAATAGATTTTATTTGTAGCTAGATGTTCAACTATGGGGAGAAAAGGGTATCCAAATTCAGAATTTATTGCTCTATGCATTGCTATGATCCTAAGGAAATGCAGCAAGAGGCCATAAGTACAAATGTCAATTGACAAAGCTTTAAACAAGAATGTTAAATGCTTACATAGATACCTAACTTTTAATATGTTTTTGGATATGACAGTGTATTTAAGAACAAGCATAAAAAGTGAAGGACCAATCATATATGTATCCATCTGGATTAAACAAAAATAAATACTTAGTAAAGATTTACAGAGAGGAAACTTCACAAAAAATATTTTATTAGTTTGGTAACTAAAACAACTGTTTAAGATAGTCTGGCTTCAAAAAGGTAAGATAGCTCCAATAAACATTGAATATATTTTGACTTTTTTCAGGATCTTTGATCCATTTTCTCAATGTTATTAAATAGTATTAAATAAAAATGTATGTGAGCATCCTACTTACAATGAATATCAAAACCAGTCTGTCTATTTAATATTATTCAGAGGTCACGTTATGAACCATACATGGCATTATCAAATTGATGGCTTTAGTGTGACATTTTACTTAGAAAAGAACAGTTCACAATAAGAATTGTTTGGTTTCCTTCATAAGCATAAGAGGATTATTAATAATCATAAGAAATTTAAATATATAATATTTAAAATTATATATAAATACAGTACGTAAAAATACATTAAGACATATGCAGAAGTAAAAAGCAAAATGTTTATAAACTTAGGCTTGTTAGAACAGCACATAAAATCTGAAACACATACATCCAATAAAAATTACACGTAAACACAATGTAAACTTGCAAATATTGCAGCACACGCATATTTCTAAATATATGTACAACATGCTTACTTTGTATCTCTCATATCTGCTGATTAATCGAGTCGCTGGCTGAATGTAAGAATTGAACTTGCCTATGTCATTGTCTTCCAGATAGTTCCATGTCAAATCCTATTTTACAGGAACAGAAATAGCAATTAATGAACCACCAAGACTTCATTAGATTTGAATATGTTTATAAGAAAAGCTACAGATATATCAGAGAGCAATTCCTAATTTTTTTTAATCAGAAAAGGAAATCCTTAGCTTTAGACTCAAGTAAAACAAATGTATATCCTTTAGGAATTAAAACAGGTTTTCCTCCTCACAACATTCCTCCTCCTCACTTGTTACAAATTCCAATAAACCCTTCCTTTTCAAAAATATTACAAATCATTACAAAAACACTTACCTGCACATCGTCACTTTCTGCAACAAAAAAAACAAAACTTTGTACTTGTACAGCAAGTAATAGGCATATAAAAGAATTAAGATGTCTCATTATGCCTTCCCTCTTACAACGACAGGCAAACAAGTGGAGAAACTTGGGCAGCACTCCAAGCTAGAAACAGTAAAGTTACACTGGAGGACTGATTTGGACTTTAGTTTAGGCTTTTGTCAATATTTGATCTGTGCCATGGTCCCTTACAAGTGAATTTTGGACAGAAATTGTGCAAGTATGAGTGTTTTGCTTCTAAGAAGTGTAGCTATTTAATAAGCATGCAGTTTAATTAATTTTCATTGCTTATTAAATATAAAGTTATTTATTGCTTTGTGTAATATTCCTTGCTGTCACAGAGAACATAGAAAAGAATGTAAATGTTAGATGCGGGTCAGTTTTATAACAAATGCATATTATTCATATATACAGTATATCAATAAGGCATAATGTATAAGAAAACAAATGTTATTTTTGTGTTAAGCACAAATAAATTGTTATTAAAGATTAATATTAAGATGCAGGTTCAAAAATGGATAGATAGATGGGTTACAAACTGACCACAAAAATGGCACATAAAATGAAGTAGAAACTCATCACTATCTGTCTGTCTATTATGTGAACTCCTTTTTCTATCCTAACCAGTATCCAAAGCAGTGGTCTTAAACTCCGGTCCTGGAGGGCCACAGTGGCTGCAGGTTTTCATTCTAACCCTTTTCTTAATTGATGACCCATTTTTTGCTGCTAATTAACTCCTTTTCCTTTCAGTTTAATTGACTTGTTTTTTGAGATTTGTTTCCCTGAATTGCTTCATGTCGTTCCTTAAATGGCACCCAAACAGAAATGAAGTGAGACGTGATTGAGCCAACAGAAGACCAACTAAGTCAGCGCCTCAAGCTCCAACCAATTTCACTCCAACCAGTTGCTTAATGAGGTGTGGAGTCTTGTTGTTAATTAAACCCGTTCATTAATTCCATGGCTTGTTGCAGCTCTCATTGTGCAATAGCAGACATTTTGATTTGCTCTTTTCTAAGAGCACTGCTAAAATGTTTTAGGGACCTGAGCAGATCAGCATTCCTGAGACCTTCATCTTTATTTATTTTCAGATATTGTATGAGGGATGTAGTTTGCTGGTCATGTTTTAGCTAATTTTGTATCTCATGACTGTTTTGCTGCTAATTAAGGAAAAAGAAACATTTAAGGGGTCTGATTCTCCAAGAGCAAGTCAAACAAAATTGAAAAGTAGTTAATTAGCAGCAAAAACAGGTCTCTAATTAAGAAAAGGTTTAGAATGAAAACCTGCAGCCACTGCGGCTCTCCAGGATCAGAGTTTGAGACCACTCATCTAAAGCCTATCTGTACAGCGCCAGGCACAAGACAGCAATCAATTCAGGAAAGGCTGACAGTCCATTGCAGAAGCCCATTACTTAGTCACACAGGTTAAAAATAAATTAATTAATGAATTAATGAGTGTTCAAATGCTTTATTATTAGCTAAAAACAACAACAAAATAAAACATAACCATTGCATGCTTAGCAAAGTAAAATGAGAGCAAGACAGAAAATAAAAAATGTTACCTTGGTTTCATGTATACTTGCACTGTCATTGTTCATTATGTAAACATTACAGCTGAACAGTTCAAGCAAATACGGTTATTTTGGAATACAGAAATGAGTTTTCAGCAGCATACACAACACTGGATAAACTGTACCACACTGATTAGGAAAAAAGGATTGACAGTTATTTGCCAACAATGAACTATGCCTGCAGCATACAGTATGTTATTACTTTGAATGGATCTATTCTTCCGGCCATTTTCTAATGGTGACTTTCACAATTACAAGGTCACAGGAGCTCAGCACACTGCATTGACTACCATAGACTGGATATCATTCCACCATTTGGCATACTGATACATATACAACAAGGCCAGTATTGATTCAGAAAATAATGTTTTGTACATGTACAGTATATGGGATGTAAGATTAAACCAGGGCATTTGAAGCAATCACATAAGTCGATGGCTACAAAACCCATACCACCATTGCTATTATTATAAACACAGTGTAAAAATAAAACAGGATGATTTTATCAATTAAAAATCCAAATTAAAACACTTATGTCAACATGAATAGTCTAAATCAAACTTTATTTGCTGCAGGCAAACCACACATATCTTTATTTATACAGAAAATACATATACTGCAGTATCCTTTCTTCTCCAGTCTGAAAACAGGAAAACAGTTTAGAACAACTGTAAGGTGAATTAATTAAAACTAAATACATTTTCTTTTATATACTACACACATGCAAATCCTAAACAGTAGACAAAAATGACAAGATCTCTTAAGTTGAAGGTTTGGTTATGAAAACCATACATACAGTATTTTGGGTTAGTTCATGTCTTTTCAATAAGGTTTCTGCTATATTCTAAAAGTGGTATCTTTACTCTCTCTGTATAAACATTGATAGTTAATTGTGATCCTTTGCCTTACTGCATTTTTAGGCACGCTTCCCTGTTGAGTTTACAGTGATCATCCCTAGAGTATATAACAACATAAGCTGAGAAACAAATGAAAGGAGACTATTCAGTCAATTAGGCTCATTTGGTTATCTAATAGCCAAGTTGACAAGGTTTCTGCTTCAACTACATTAACAGCTCGTTTCAGATTCCTATAATTCTTTGTGAAAAGAAGTTCCGGTGACTTCAATTTTTCACCAGTGTCAACAAGTACATGAGTTACTGTGAAAATAAAGACTTCTATGCAGCCTTTTTTCTCAAAACTCAAAAGCTTTCTTTCTCCAAAGTTTATAGTGGTGCTGTGTCTTTTTGTAGTATGGTGACCAGGCCTACACAAGCTCCAGATGCAGTCTCCCTAGTCTGAGCATAATGTTCAATGATTGATATACTTACATTTTATTTGCTTGTTCACATTGTCTGGATGTTGAGTTTGTTACGTCAATGTAAATCTTTAAATCCTTCTCAGAGGTTGCTTCCTAAAAGGAATCATAAACCACTTTGTATGTACAGTATAATTAATGTTCCTTATACCTGCATTTACTGCCCTTCCCAAGCGTATGCCCAACCTCTTTTTGGATTATTTTGCTCAGTACTTACTACACCTTCAATTTGAGTGTCATTTGCAAATTTCACAGATTTAACAGAGCGTCACAGTGCAAGGATAGCTTCCTGAAGACTTCACTCTTTGTGGGGCTGTTAGGATTTAACCTGTTGTATAAAAGACATAATAATTAGATAAATATTAATGTAAGAAATATTAATGCAAAATAAAAATAAGAAACAATTTCAATAGAAAATGTATTGAATCAAATAATGGAGCAAACCGAAGAAAAAAATGAAAAAGAAAAAAGCTACTTAACAGAAAAGGATAAAGGAAACAAATACAAAATATGAAATTCAAAGAGCTGAAATGAAAGCTAAAATGAAAAACTAAATACAAAAAATAATTCATATAACCTAGAAATACAAACCCCATGAACAACTCTTAATCAGAATATAAATTCATCCATTTTCCAACCCACTGAATCCAAACACAGGGTCACGGGGGTCTGCTGGAGCCAATCCCAGCCAACACAGGGCACAAGGCAGGGAACCAATCCTGGGCAGGGTGCCAACCCACCACAGGACACACACAAACACACCCACACACCAAGCACACACTAGGGCCAATTTAGAATCACCAATCCACCTAACCTGAATGTCTTTGGACTGTGGGAGGAAACCCACGTAGACACGGGGAGAACATGCAAACTCCACGCAGGGAGGACCCGGGAAGCGAACCCAAGTCTCCTAACTGCGAGGCAGCAACGCTACCACTGCGCCACCGTGCCACCCTAATCAGAATATAATAAGTAATAATTATCTAGGCGTTTCATTATTTAGCTGATGCCTTTATCCAACTCAACTTATAACATTTAGGATACAATTGGGTATATTTCTTTTGTTTTCCCAAATGAAGCATAGACAGGTGAAGTGACTTGCTCATGGTTACATAGCATCAGTAGTGGGATTTGAAACTGCAGCAATAGAAAGTCAAATCCTTACACTAAAAATTAAAAAGTACCTCTTGACATTTCAATACCATTCTTTTACACAAAAAGCAGGGGGATTTAACTAGATCCATCCATCCATCCATCCTCTTCCGCTTATCTGAGATCGGGTCGCGGGGGCAGCAGCTTGAGCAGAGATGCCCAGACTTCCATCTCCCTGGCCACTTCTACTAGTTCTTCCGGGGGAATCCCAAGGTGTTCCTAGGCCACCTGAAAAACATAGTGCCTCCAGAGTGTCCTGGGTCTTCCCTGGGGCCTCCACCCAGTTGGTTGTGCCCGTAACATCTCACCAGGGAGGCATCCAGGAGACATTCTGATTAGATGCCTGAGCCACCTAATCTGACTCCTCTCGATGCGGAGGAGCAGCGGCTCTACTCTGAGCCCCTCCCGGATGACTGAGCTTCTCACCCTATCTTTAAGGAAAAGCCCAGACACCCTGCAGAGGAAACTTATTTCAGCCACTTGTATTCGTGATCTCGTTCTTTCGGTCACTACCCACAGCTCATGACCATAGGTGAGAGTAGGAACGTAGATCGACCGGTAAATTGAGAGTTTTGCCTTACGGTTCAGCTCCTTCTTCGCCACGACAGACTGATGCAGACCCTGCATCGCTGTGGACGCCTGTCGATCTCCTGCTCCATTCTTCCCTCACTCGTGAACAAGACCCGAGATACTTGAATTCCTCCACTTGGACCAGGATCTTGCTCCCAACCCTCAGGACCATGGTCTTGGATTTGGAGGTGCTGATTCCCATCCCAGTCGCTTCACACTCGGCTGCGAACCGATCCAGAGAGTCCAACTCTCACTGGAAACGGGTTCGACTTACTTCCTTCCGGCAATGTGGACAAAGCTCTGACACCGGTTGTATAGGGACCAAACAGCCCTTATCAGGGGGTCCAGTACCCCCTACTCCCGGAGCAACCGCCACAGGATTCCCAGAGGGACATGGTCAAACGCCTTTTCCAAATCCACAAAACACATGTAGACTGGTTGGGCAAACTCCCATGCAACTTCCAGGACTCTGCCAAGGGTGTAGAGCTGGTCCTGTAAATACAGGGATCCATTTTGTCTTCCTTCTTGTGGATTGGAGTTACATTTGTAACTTTCCAGTCATCATGAACATCTCATATCTGAAGTAACTGTTGTAGTATGTCTAATAAAGGTTTATAAATAGCATCTTTCATTTCTCTCAAACACTAATATTAAAATCTCATCAGGCATGGAAGGGTTTGTTAGTCTTAAAAGGATTGAGGCCCTGTACTGCAAAATAGTTTGCAGTTTATTTTGGCTTCAATGGCAATTCTTTTTCACTTTCTCTTTTAATATTTCAAATGCTTTTTTTAGCTCCTTGCCATAGCATTTTGCATCTGAGCTTTTTGGCTGCTTTTTCATTTTGTTTTTTTTCGAAATAATCTTTTTAGCCTTATGTTTTTAATAATCCCTTTATTCTTCCATTTAGGTCATTCCTTTAATTTTATTTGTTTTGGAAATAAATATTTTCCTAAATCAGAATGTCTCTGAAGTGACACCATATTTTATTTATAGTTTCTGAGTTACGATTCTATTTTCTCCAGATTTTTCCCCTGATACTTAAAGTCTGCTTTTCGCAAATAATGTTCTGGAGTGCATTTATTTGTTTTCAAAGATGATTGCAAATGTAATCATATCGTGATCAAAGTTTTTAAAGGATTAATAGCATCTGTTTCTTATGCTCGTTACAATATAAAAAATGTCTACACAGGTGTTTCCCCTGTGTTGGGTTTTAAAAGAAATTGGTAAGAAAATGGTCAATTCTTATGAGCATCAATTTAATGTCCTGTACTACAGACATTCCAGTAAATGTCTGAAGTGCTAAAATTTTGTACATACAAAGCAACAAGTGCATTTCAGTTCATCTCAAGTGTGTTTGCATGTACACACAAAGCTGGAATCAGGTGATTAACCTGGTTAAAGCAGAAACCTGCTTTCATAAAAAAAACCTGTTTAAAGTAGATGTTCTAGACCACTTATGCAGTTCTCATTTGGGAAACACTCCAATGTCATTAAAAAAAAAGAAAAGATTTAACATCACCAGTCATCTATCTTGAATCTGAAAACTAGCATGGAGCCTGAGTCTTCCAAGTAGGGTGGGGAACGTTACTTATAAAACATTAAATTTCTCATTACTTAAAAAAAATAACTAAATATGTTATATAGTTACTTAATATAAAATATAACAGGTTAAAAACAGTGTGTGGCTGTCCAGAATTTGTTATTAAATCCTAAGCCCATATATGAACCTTCATAAAACTGTCCACGAACACAGCCAAACATGATAATTTGTGTTTTATAAAAATGTATAGTCATTCATGTTCTGTGAACTAAATAACATCCATTGCCTTTCTACATCCCCAACCTGAGCCCCTGAATTTTCAACGTATGAACACTAGCTGCTACCCCTCCCATTACACTTTTTCAAAATATCTCTAGCAAATAATTCAATGAAAAATTAATTGACACTTTATTAAAATGTTTATGTTACCGGGCTGCAGGCAACACACTCTTTTCCACTTGGCTGCATACCAGTACGTCTGCTTCTTGCCTTACAACCAGTGCTGATGGGATAATAATAACGCTGATATTTTTACTTCAAAAAATAAGAATTGCACGAGGATACTTGTCACTTTAAACAGTAATCAGACCACTTAATGCATGTTATTTTTACACATTACTCTACGGTTCTTGAGATTGTGCTGCTAACCTAACACTGTAGGTTCAGCTCATAAACATAAATTTAGTGATTTCTGAAATAGTGAGACAGATTATTTCAACCAGAAGAAGGAATAATGAGATTGCCTGAGACATTGCCACAAAAAACTTCTTTGTAGCTGCTGAATGCAAGTGCGAAGCAAAGACTGGTGGTCACGGACATGTACAGACTACAAAATCCTTAAATTTAACCTAGTTAAGAGTATGGCCAATTAACCTCTTTATTAATGGAGAAATCTAAACATTAACAAAGTTTCCCAGAGACTAATATCCCGGTTTCCCTAAGTGGAATAATGGTTTAAATGGCATTTTAGAAACTAAGTTTCTATGAATAACCAGGTTAATAAAGCACATGTAAATGCACCGATTGTAATAAAAAGTTGGTGACTATAAAAAAAGTGACGGTGTAAAATTAAGAATTAAAGAAAGTGTAGCGCTCACCCTTTGTGTGGGTGGAGCTTACACGTTCTTTCTGTGTCTGGATGCTATTTGGTAAGGGTATTATGGCGTCCCCCCATACTGTATTCCAAAGGCATGAGTGTTATGGTAACTTCCAATGGGCCATATGTGAATAAAAGATGATCTCCCCAGTTGAATTAAAATGCTTCTGCCAACCCATAAAGTTGTATGGTGACAATGCCACCCTCTAAATGACTTAATTGTTATAGTATTACATGCGTTATGTATTTTATTGCTATTGTTGTTGTTTCTGTGTTATAATGTGTTGTTGTCATTTTTATGTAGTTTCTGTTACATTTATAATTGTGCACTGTTCCTTTAAATGTTGTGATGCCCAAGGGCATGTACAGCTGCACTAAACCTGACACAGACAGGCAGGACACAGGTTTAGCACACAACACACAGTTGTATTTACAGTTTACCTTCCATAGCACACAATTCTCACAGGGCAAAGCACAACACAGTCCCTTTGCCACCAGTCCTTCCACCTCCACTCCTCCTCAAGAGCTTCGTCTTCTTCCTCCCGACTCAACACATTGAGGGATGGTGACTGGCTCCTTTTATAGGGCACCCAGAAGGAGTCCATATGCCCAACAAGGTTCTTCCAGCAGCACTTCTGAATGTGGTGCTGCCAAACAGGGCCCTGTAAAAGTCCAGGCGCCCCCTGGCGGTGGCCAAGGGCCCCAGACAGGTTTGAGCTTCCATGCTCACAACCTGTGGCCCTGCTGCAAGCCAAGGGGGCTGTTGTCTGTCAGTCCAGGGGAAAAAATGGTCTTGCAAATACTATCTTCCCTGGTCCTTCCATACTGAGGGTGTCCTGGCCGTCCGTCACAATGTTCTTACATCCCCTTTTCTTTGTGGGTGAGCCACAAGGAGCATGAACACCCTGACATTACTACTCCTGGGCTCTTCCTCTGGTTAAATAAGTGAGCCAAGAAGGCCTAGGTGTGGGAAATATTGAATGGAGTTCCTGTTGCGAGTAACATTGTTCTTGGTGGATCTGACTTTTGTGACTTCTTCCTTTTGTTTATAGGATTCTGCATTCTGCACTGTGTTTGGAACAAGTTAATTTAAAACTGCCTTTTGGGTAAACCCCTTTTGTGCCTTTTTTTTTGCTCTGTGGAGCTTTGTCTTGTATTTTTCTATTGTTAAATAAATTATTTTTATAAAGAATCTTGTTTGCCCTGTTCATACAAGCCAAAGGTTTATGACAATATTTCATCTTGTCATGCTTTTGTTTGGTTTTTTTTTAAAGATATTTATATTTATTTTACCAGCTCCCCATTTTTGTGACCTGCTCTGGCTGAAGCCAGTAGTTAGTATTTAGTGCCTGGGTGAAAATATTGAGCCTCTGCCGGGCAGACTAGTGCAGATCTTGGCCTGCTCTGTAGCTATTTTTTGGAGACCTTACCTTATCTTGCTATGAAGGAAACTCCTACCATGACATTAACACATGGCCCAAAGAAACTCCAAATCAATTTAACAAAACAGGTTTACAACAGCTTCTTCTAAAGAAGTCAGCTGGGAACAGTTTAAAGCTTTAGATAGGAAAAAATTAGCCACAATCTACCAAAAGAAACGCAGGTAGGATAAGTTTACAATGGGTTGAAGAAGAAAGAAAGAAAGAAAGAAAGAAAGAAAGAAAGAAAGAAAGAAAGAAAGAAAGAAAACACGCAATATGATTAAAATATTTAAGTACCAAACTATACATACTGAACCAACATAGTTAATCTTAGAATCAAACAAAAACATTTTATATTTAAATTCAAAATGAAACAATATTTTTTCTATGTGCCATAAAATCAAACCCATCAACATTTAAACTCCTTGAATACCCACACAGACTAACAACTCCATTGATAATAATTAACAAAAGGACAAAAACTGACCACTCCAATATTCACCCATTTTTTTCTACACTGGCTTCCGATATAACACCAACAAGATGCTTCCCCTAAGATATAAGATTTAAAAAATCATACTTATAAAAATCCTCCAAAAATGCAAGGCCACAACCATACTATACAGATAATAAACATACCTGTAGCCTCCAATGCATACTGTGTGTAACACAGCTCAAACACCCTAGCTGCAGAAAAGCAGTCAGCTTCAGTGAGTCCTGCCTGATAAAGAACACCTATAGTCTCGGATGAATTTTCACCTGCAGTGTCACTGCTAAGCAGGCCAGCAGGAACTCAGCTTGTTTCCTAATTTAGAGCTGTTACACGAAATAACATTAAACATGGGAAAGAAGCACAACTTCCATGACTAAGTGATTGATTGATTGATTGATTAATTAATTGATTTGTTGTTTGGTTTATTCTGTATGAGCTCTTTTTGACAACAGCATGCCCTGTTAAGTAAGCTTTTTTTCCCAAATTCTATACTGTATCTGGATTTCTCTGACTTTTTTAAATTTAGATTTTTGGAGTTGTATCAATTTTTACTGTAAGAAAGTATTCAATAATCATAACAATAAAAATAATACTAAGATGGCACATACGCATATT
The DNA here is from genome assembly GCF_900747795.2 of Erpetoichthys calabaricus. Taxonomy (NCBI): domain Eukaryota; kingdom Metazoa; phylum Chordata; class Cladistia; order Polypteriformes; family Polypteridae; genus Erpetoichthys; species Erpetoichthys calabaricus. The sequence continues at coordinate 252,086,090 of NC_041394.2, forward strand.
TAGTAACAGCAAGATGTTCATGGCATAAATGAATGAATAAATTATCTAAAGTTCTGTGCACAATTGAAAAAGGAGTATTGTACCTATAAATAAAAAAGCAATTTGAAATTTAAATCACCTGAATTTACCAAACAAAAAGGCCTTAAACTCTAACACCCTTAATCAGTGCAATTTGTTGTACTTTGGCGCTGTGTTCATTGGCTTACTTCCATCTCTGATGCACGCTGGTGACTTTTTCTTCCCGGTGAGGAGTGTATTTGCTGAAACTACAATCACAACTGATTGAGCAGACTGGACAACATATGTAGGAAAATGATACCTCCACAATGCTTCAGAATCTCTGACTTGCACCCTTCCAATAATCAACAAGCTCCATAGAAGGAAAGGGACACCTGTACATATGTTCCAGAAAAGCTGTTAACTCAATTCATAAAAGTCACTGGGATACTGTTATGCCCTGAATTTTGCAGATTGTTTTTTAGTGTATTATTTTTACATTTTGTCCTGTTGGTCCCATACAACTAGATAACCGATGTGCCTTTATTGATACACCGTGATGTATACACACAGTATGTACACAAACACCAAGAAATATAACAGGATTTCTGGGAAGAATATGTCTATTATAAAAAAAAAATCTTGGAAGGCTTGGAAAGAGACGAGATGTGATTTTCTCTGAGAAACTTTAACGTCCCATGAGACAAGGCAGTGAGACAAAAGGACAGCTGCTGTAGAGGCTTTTAAATGTTCAAAGCGCTGCGTGACATGCAGATCATGCAGCACGATAGCAGTCAGCAGCTGATTGAGCAAACAGGAGGTAAAAAAAAATTTATTTGTTTCCCATTGTATCACCGTTTAAAAGGGGGTTTCGGAGGAGCAACCGCATCTCCTTAGTGTGCGTTCAGCCCCCCTCTTCACAACACCAGCAGCAGAGACGCAAAGTGGCTAGTGCGTTTTGCGCCCATTGGGTGTTGTAGGGGGTGAGAGAGCGAAGTGAGCAGGGGACAAATACCCCTAGTTTGCTATAAAAATAATAAAAATAAACATATTATCGAGATGATATTTTAACATATAGAGATCTGTTTGTGACTACATGCATAACTGATGTGACTTATGGTATATTATTGTGTTGATCCAACTCTCCTTTAATTGGCAAAAGAGAACAGCAGGACATATAACATGGTGTCAGTGTAATACCTGCATGAACATATGAGCAGTATATGGATGTTGCCAGAGTTTCTTCACATCAGAAGGACTGGGATTCAGTAAACTTGCATGATGCTTCAAACACCATACTCAGCTATTATTAACATTGCCTGCATTAAGAAAAAGGGGAAAATATGAAGTGTAGCTACTTGCTGCTGTAGATTGGTGATAAATGAAGGGACATCTGCAACACATCTAATAATTACAGTGTGAAAACTTAAACATATTATGACCACTTTGAGGCTTACATAATACCAAAAACAAATGTGATATTTGTGCTACAGGTGTAATGATCAAGTGCACGTGGGCTTCCTGATTGAGCTTCAGCAGCTAGCCAGAGACTATAGAGCAGGCTTGAGACCATATAAGGGCCAGGGTGAGTATGACCCACACAGACTGAAAGCTGTGCCACACAACCAGACCTGTAAGAGGTTTTATGGTTGGGCATTAAAGATCAAAAACACAAAGATAAAACTCAGTGGTACTGCATACAAATGAAACATAAATCACATAGGCTTTTCCCACAGCTGTGGTTACTAGCATCATTCTTTCATTCTTTCCTTTTTATGACAAGTCTTACTCTTGGTCTAGGGTACATTAGCAAGCAGAGTAGATTTTTGCCTTGATGTGATGGTGGCTGACCAGACCCTTTTATTCAGTTACTTTGAAAACCAAGAACAGCACTCAAAGAAACTCTTCATCCTGATGAAAGCAAAAAGAGCAGAAGTCTAAATCACCAGCAAGAGCAGACACCAGCTTTGGGATACCCAATTCCTTTTGGTGAGAAAAGTGCTAACCACTCACCCCACCAACTTATTGTTACTTGATGTGCCAAACTGGGTGAATTTAATCATATTACAAAGACCAGGAAGTCCTAATATTTTCTAAGCCAGTGGTACACACAGTTTACCTTCTTAAGTACAGAATAAGGGAGAACACAGTGGTCTTATTTTATCAAAGACCACACACTGAAAGCCACCGGTGAACTAAAATGTAAGTGTAAAAATCATGAAGTATAGCTTGACTTTTTTATACTATGCAAGTGCCACCTGTTGCTGGGCTGAAGCCATGTTTAGACTTAGACTTAACTAAGCTTGTCCAATTTGTATCAGCCAAAGAGAACAGAAGAGATAAAATAATGAAAGAGTTGTCTGATGTTTACAGAGTAATTGGTTTCTTTCCAGGGGGTCCATAATTCACCTTAGTCCAACAGCAGTATCTGTGGTTTACCCCCTAGAAGGATTTCTGCAGTCGCTTTAAAAATGAACTGGACAGTATGGGCATTACAGGCACCATTGCCAAGGTAACTGAGTTTATTAAGTGGGTCTACACATCTGTCTTTGTGGAAAAGGCTCAAATACATAAACTCAGGTTGTATCTTGATCCATGCAACCAGAATAAGGTAGTAAGGAGTCCTCATTACTCTATGTCAATATTTGATGACACTGTGGAAAAGCTTGCAAGACTGTGATATTTCAGAGTGATGGATGCCAGACATGAATACTGAGAAATCAAGCTTATTGAAAAACCATCAGAATTGACTACATTTAACATAGTGTCTGGTTGTTATAGCTTCCCCCATTTGCCTCTTGGCATAACCACAGCTCAAGACAAACTCCAGTGAAAAGATAGATGAGATGTTAAAAGGCCTTCAAGATGCAGTGTCAGTTGTGGATGATATACGCATATATAGTAAGATTAAGGAGGAACAAGACTGCAATCTTAATTTTTTGTTATGCTGAAATGATCCAGAGGAGGAAAGAGATAAATGTTTGTCTCTAGCCAGTCAGTACCACAGTATGATAGGGTATGATAGGATTAAAATGTTGTGTGTCTAATGCCAAAGAACCGATGAAGGGACCCCTGATTCTTCATAGACAGTAAGTGATCTGGTGACATGAATAGCTACAATTTCATTGTAACATTTGACTATTACAGCAGTACATCAAGATAAGCATGCTCAGCACAACCACCTCTGCTGTTGCGATTCAGAAGCTGAAACCTCTTTTCTATAAATGGGATACCAAAATGTGTCATTTTAGATAATGGACAACAGTACAGCACAGAGGAGTGTGGAGTCTTTACATGAACAGGGTATTTCCAGCATGTGACAACAAGTCCTCATAATCTGCAGAGCAAAGGACTCACTGAGAAAGCTGTGCAGAATGTGAAATCCTCCTTGACAAAGCAAATGCTGCCAAGAATGACCCTTATGTCACTCTGTTAGATTACTAACATTCAAGATTGGACATTCCTAAATTACAAGCACAACTTCTGATGACCCGATGACTCTCCTTTATTCTACTGTGTACTGATAAATAACTATAACAGGAGATGATTATTCATTAAGTTGCCAAGACATGAAAATCAAAGAAAAAAATTATGACAAGTCGACCAACGGCCTGTCTCCTGATATCTCCTCCATGCCCCTGAAACTGCACTGGGTGACACAGCAAACCTTTTTGAGATGGCGCATATGGATGTGCCATCCCGGAGGAGCTGGACTATCTATGCAACCTGAATAGAGTGCAGGCGCCACCTCATGCTACCAGTAGTGATAAGAGAAGCATTATCAAAACTCAAAACTAGTGAAGAATTAGTCAGTAAGGATAAGGAGAGAGCAATTGTCTGTGGCCACCATCTACAAAACCATTCCATTTTTGGGGGTTGTCTTACTGTTGCCTCTCTGGTGCATGAATTGTCACTTTCATTAGCACCAAAGGAGGTGGAGTTGATTCACAATCGCTTATGCTTCTTAACTGGAGAGATTGATATCCCTGAAGCTTAACTGACTTGGTGTTGGACTATGATGATTAAGTGTTCTCTTAATTTTTAGAGAAGTGTATATTATGTAGAAAAAGCCAAATTAATACAAGTGAATTTAAAAAGACTGGGTATTTATATGATGTTTTATATAAACAGAAATTCTACCTTGATCTCCACAAATCGCCAAATTCCATGCAATTCTGTTTTATGTATCAATTCCACGTTTGCGTCCGTTTTCTCCGCATAGCATAAAGAAGTGTCCTTCAAACAGAGCATCATTGCAGTAAATCAATGGGCCACTAGATGGAACTCGGAGCACGATGGAGCTGGGTGGTTCTTCACACTGCATTCCGTTCTGGCTTTATTTTTCTCTGTATCTTAACGCCTGCGGTGGGTTGGCACCCTGCCCAGGATTGTTTCCTGCCTTGTGCCCTGTGTTGGCTGGGATTGGCTCCAGCAGACCCTCGTGACCCTGTGTTCGGATTCAGCGGGTTGGAAAATGGATGGATGGATGGATGGATGTATCTTAACGCACTTAATGATGACATATGCTGCTAAGTACTAAAGCAAAAACCTAAGTTATTACACAATGGACTGCAAGACACCTTTTAGACGTAAGCAAAACTAAACCAACTAAGCACGACCAGTATGCTAATAGTCGCTAATATATCTGAGCGTATCGAGTTTGCTCAAGATTCTTTGCAAAACTTACATATAATGATCAGTTTCTACAACGTGCGCACTATGGTTTAAGTGACTCGATCGGCATTAGAATAGATGCCAACTGGAGGATTAAACGAGCAACACCGTAGTCTGTTTAACTCGATACTTTTAGTTAGCAGGACACGTGTGATAAGGAAGCACTTTGATGCCAGCTGCCGTGGGCGAGTTTGTTACCCGCGAAAGTTGTTCAGACTTCACAATCAATTTTAAAAGTGTGTTCATTGCTCGTCAGATCCATTTGACGACGTTACTTTGAATACACGTTGTTCATACTCATCAGACTCGCAGAAATAGGCCAATGGTATACTTGATGAGTTTAACAGGAATGTTTATGGGACTGTTATTGAGTGTGATGTAATGGGTGATTAATTTGAGTTTTTCTAAAATGTTATTCACTGCACAAGTCCAGGGCGCTATCCATCTTGATCACAATGCAGCTGGGACTGGCTCTCTGCCACTTGCGACCATCAACTGGGTTGAGCGGATTTGTGCATATTGTTGTACTATCATTGAATAAATTAGTAAAATGGTACAATATGAGTGTGTGCACCAGTATGGCGACCTGTTCATATTTGGTTTCAATATTACCCCAGATGCTGCCGCGATAGACTTTTGCTGCACTTGATCCCAACATAAAATACCTTAGTATGACATTTATAACACATACATTGCCACGAACTGATGCGATATTATACTATCGTGGTACGACCTGCTTCCATTCTCTTACTCTTGGTTGCGCTACCCTGTGCAATTAGTGCAAACCAGTGTGAGTGTCAGAGCGAGGATCTTTACACTGCACTGCTGACATAGTTTGGACATCTAATTAGGATGTCCACTGTGCACGTCTTAAAGACTCTCTGGATGGGGGCTGATCCAGAACACATTGTAGTGATTACATGTCATAGTTATTCTCGGTATCCACCTGTAGACTAGCCGAGAAATGAAATTTGGATGTGCCCGTTTTTTATCACTTCGATCGTCACCAAAGGAAGAATTAACAATGAGTATATTTACATCGGTACGTTTGAAACCGTTTAGGGAAATGTCAATACCATGAATAAGTGGTTTCGTTTATAACATTTGGCGTTATAGTGACCGACTCCTTAATAAAGATCACTTTCAAAAGTCGAAATCACTAATAGTGGCCACAAGGTTTTTGAGAAAAACAAATACAAAAGAATGCTTAATTATTTGATGCAACCGAAAAATTAACGGTTATTAGTATATACGCGGGTAACGTGTTTAGCATTACCAAGATGTGTACTGAAACAAAACCAACTGAATGCTTGTATAGAAATTAATACATTGATGAGCGAATTATAGCTATGCATTACTTACTGCAAAAATGTACAGCAAGTCTTAATTTAATCCGGGGGAGTGTTCAGTTAAAATATGTATTAAACATGCACTATAAACCTAGTATACTGTAGGTTCACTTTGTCATAATATTTAACAAGGTGAAGAAAAAGGATCGCCTTGCGGGACAATGTAGTTTTGTGGCTGCTTAAAGGAACAGCTATAGCAATTGACGCACATATATAGTAGAAAAAACAGACGTGTAAAAGAATACTGCGTGTAATATTTTAGGACCTGCTTGTCTAATTGCATCTGCTACTAGTCCTGTCTCGCTGGCAAAGCCGATGCTCGGACTCCTTGGAAGTGGGCGGACACTTGGAAGAAAATTCTCAGCCTCCGTAGAGCAGCTGCACACTCGGGCGGCACGGAGCCGCTTAAAGACGCTTTTACTTTGTGGTGACTTTAGGTGCTGTTTACATTACCCCCCAGAATCACACATATACAAATTAACATATCGAAATATCCAGCACCTATGTAATAGGTGCATCTAGTGCAGCCATGCGAACGGCTTATTTCTTACTCTGTTTATGCGCGTCCGTCTCTGGTCAGGATCTGGAAACACCGCAGTATGATGCCATCGAGGAGAAAGTGGACTTGAAAGCACAAGATGTGAGTCTTTCTTTCTTTCTTTCTTTCTTTCTTTCTTTCTTTCTTTCTTTCTTTCTTTCTTTCTTTCTTTCTTTCTTTCTAAATGTCCACTAATTGCTTTCTCCTTTATTAAGGCTGACCGTCGATCTTCAAGGCAAGTTAACCCTCCTCAGAAGCTGGTAAGTCGACACCTGACGTGATACTTCGAAGACTCTTGCGTCACGTGCGCTCTGGTGCCTGCAGACTGGACCGCGCGCTGGCGGTCAGCGGCTACAAACAAGTGTATTGAACGATTTCTGAATGTGTGTGTTCAAGAACCTGCTTGACTACGGTTAACAACGTCAGTTAGGTATCTCGATGCTTCAGTGCGTCAACATGTCAGTATCACAGGCTAGTGTGCTAAAGCAATGTTAACATATTTTTAATAGGCAATTTTATTTAAAAGTTACAATATCCTTATATTGTGCTAATAAAAGAACGTTTTTGAGACAATGTGCGCCATCGTGAATAAGCGAATGTATGAGTTAATTTGCCTTCGTGTTACTATGAGATCAGGCACAACGGCTGATGTATTTGAGTTGGTGCCCAAGTCAGTGAGTAAATGTAACAATGAGACTCTCGAGCATCTGCGCGTATATACCGTTGTGTTTCAACGAGGGCACACCCAGTATTCCCAGGGAGAGCTAAAGACTGTGTATTGCTTGTGAGGGGTTTTGTCAAGGATAGCATCTGTTCACCCCTGAGAGGATCTACTGATCACATCTGACCCAGCACACAGTGCTTGGAGGATTTTATGTGAAAGTCTGGCCTTGAGAAAATATCCACCGGAGCATGAGATGTTTAAATTTGAGAATCAATGGGAATGCTCAGGTTATATATTTGGTTATATTTGTGTGATGGTTTTATCCAACCTACAAGAGCAATTGGAGGGCAGGCAGTTCACGTTGTGTCACAGATGGAAACTGAACCAGCAGCCTTGTGGTGTTATGTTTAGTGCCTTACCCACCACACAACGATGTTAACATTCGCACTGAAAGCAGAAGCCCATTTCAATAAGGTAAGATCAATCCTTTTGCATACCTGTTCATTTCAGAAAAGGGTCTCAGGGAGCCAAACCCTATCACAACCACATGGGATGAAATGCAGAGGTAAACCCTGAAGTGCAGGACACATTGATGATCACACACCCACACTCAGTTATACAAGTCAGACATAGAGAAAGATAAATGATTGCTATTCTGTTTGTATTGTATGTCATTTGACCTTCAATGGTAAAGATGTTGCTTAATGCAGTTTAAGAAAGATGCCACATACCAAAAATGTACCATATATATTTTGAGTTGTTTAATTAGTTAAAATAAATATTCATGTAAGTTATTACAATTTATTTGGTAAAGCATCTACTGTTGAGTTGCTTTGTCTATAAAGTTATAAATTGAAAGTGAAAGCACAGAAAAAATGGTTTTGTTATGAACCTATAATGATAGAGCTGCCTGGCACAGTTTGGTACCGGGGGATAGCAATCTATGTGTATGTTGTAAGCAGCAATAAATAATCACAACACCACTGTTGTTTGTGTCTTCCACATACATTATATGCTGTATTTTTGTATTTATGTATTTACACAGTTTTTTTAGTTTGTGCTTTTCGAAGCATTTTAATTTGATGATATGTAAGATTATTTTATGTTCTAATCTAAACATCTAAACATTTAAAGCCCAAACCAGGCACAAGATTCTTTTAAATGACTGGCAAGAAGTTTCTATTTTCACAGAGAGGAAAGGTTAAGGATGGACATTCACAAGAACTACATCATTTATTTGAATAATTTCTGTAAGCAGCAATTGAAATACGTCATACATGAGATGCTAACATACCCTGCTATGGGTCATCTGCTTATCACATTGGTTTGTCATCTGGTTCCTGACTTGGACCTCATCCGGTCATCCAGGTTTTTTCGAGCCCAGTCACTTCAGACATAGTCGAAAAGCCAGTAGCTCAGCAATAGATAAGCCACTCATCCATATTTGTTTTATTAACTATTGGACCTGAGATTCTTGTTGTGGTGATGATTGTTACATTCCGGTTAGATAATATTTGATTGTTAAATGAGCACTTAAAATCAGAGTCAAGTGTGATTTTCTACTATTATTCAAGCCTCTTGCTATTGTATTATCTGCTTTGTGGGAATTTGTGGAAGGTTTAAACAATTAGCAAAGGCTGTGACATAAAACAAACCAGTTTTCTGGAAGCATGTGCCTCTGCAAAGCACAAAGTTATTAGGCATTCAAGATTTATTTTTAAATAACTTGGGAAGATTCCCGGATTGTATTCAATTTATTTTCATATTGTGTGAGCATTAATACTAAATTATTTACAAAAGGAATACATGAATGCACTATGAAGCTAGACTAAAGACTAAAATCCATTTATCCATCATGAACCATGCTTAATCCAGTTGGAAATTATTTTTCCCAACACTGTGCATTATCTCATGACATAAAAATACTCTCCAACCCCCGTGAAATATTGTATGCTTGGTTTGCTAGGCTGCCAGTATCAGAATTACTAAGAAGTTAAAGTTGAGCTGGCAAAGACTATGTTCTTTGTGTTTAACCTTTGGAGATGAAAGACTGCAGTACCGATCAGTGCAGCACTCCATTCAGCATGTTAAAATGTAAATATGATCAATGTGACATGCTACATACAGTATATATATATATATATATATATATATATATATATATATATATATATATATATATATATATATATATATATATATATATATGCCACTGTAAAAAACCTCACACTGTTCCAGAGTGGTTCTGAGGTGTCACCTTCTGCACTATGGTCTCAATCCCGGTGGTTCATTGTGTGATGGGTGCGGCAACACGCTATTAGCACATCCTCCCAATCTACTATATATATATATATATATATATATATATATATATATATATATATATATATATATATATATATATATATATATATATATATGTGTGTGTATATACTGTATATAAAAGTGTTGCATTGTTTTCCTTTTTCTGAACTTTTCTCTGTTGTTCCCATTGCCAATTGTGGTAATCCATTGTCAAGTGTTATGGTTGAATATTATGTCCATATGAGCCTTGCCTGCAACTGAAAACAGTGCCATTAAATGCTCTACCACAGCACATTCCCATCACTAATTTGTTTCTTTTGATCCTTGCAGGAGACTAGACCTCACATCACAGATTTCACAGTGAAAACAACAATTATTTCCCGATATGCTTTCACTGCAGTTTCATGTAGTATGATCAACCGAGTGTCAGCTGCTAAGGAAGGTGTTTTCCAAGTTCAGATTCCATCTTCAGCTTTCATCTCCAACTTTACCATGTAAGTAATGAAGGCAGAGCTTTTTTGGCTATCTCAGATTGTAGTTAATTAGAGTTCATCGAATAAATGGTGTAATTAAGAACAAGTCCTTAGTTTAACAACATGGAATACACTGGAATAGTTTTCTCTTTATTTTTAATTTATTTTTTTTATAATTGATTTTACCATATGCGTACATGGCATATTTCCTTTTTAATCACTTATTGTTCAGGGTTGCATAGCAGACAGCACTGATGCCTGATGCCTACAAGGAACTGTTTTTAAATACCATCTTGACTATATGAACTTTGCATGTTGTTCCATTATCCACAAAGGCTTTTTTCAGTGTAGACTGGCATCCCATTCATTGTTCATTTCTGCCATGTGGTCAATGTTACCAGGTTACAGCCCTTTGTATGACAGCAAAATTTCAGAAACATGTATTATATTTATGTATGATTACTGGACACATCTTACATTTATATGTGAAACACATCATAATTATCCTTTATATGTATAAATTATAATACCAAGTGTTTTTGCTAAAGTGTAGAGCTTTTACAATGCTTTAATTTTGAAAATTAGTAATATTACATTGACTATAGTGCATAACACAGAAATATGACATTCTAACAGGCCAAAAGTTAGAATCGGACAACAGTATAAATGCATTTTCTCTTTCATTATTTGTAAAGAACTGAAACAGTTGTTTTAAAACAATAGCAAATTCACCACACCCAAAGAGATTTAAGGTGAGTATACAGTATGAGATTATCAACTATGGTACATTTCAACCCAACCTATTGGTTACAAGTAAATGTGTTTCTAAGAATATTTTGGAGTTTTGTGAGAGTTTGTTTAGCTTCCATAAATGTTTCGAAGTGGGTTTTGTTTTAATGACCCTTTCACTCTCAGTTGTAGTCTCGCTTATGGTAGTCTTATTTGTTTAACTCCATTGTTGCTTTCCATAAACCTGTAATAATCAGAAGCAGAAACAAATAACTGCGGTTTTGTAAGAAGTAGCTATTACATGCTTTCTTGAATTTGTGCACATTCATTTGCTTCTAAATCCAGAGTGCTCATGTAAAAGTTGTAGGTATTGCTGCTGAGATGCTGCCAACACAGAGCTGCATTTGCCTCAGGCTGCTTTCTATTGCAGCTCTCTGGAACTGTTTCATAGCTGCCTTGATCATCACTATAGCATGATGGGAATTAAATCAGTTTTCATTCATCCAGTCCCCATTTTTGGAAAATCCATAGCTAATTTGAATTTTGACCAAACATTTCCTAGAACTCACAGTATGCACAACATAGACCCAGTCCTTAAAGCTGCCATGTAATGTTCAGTAGAAAAAGGAAGAAAAAGAGAAAGAAGGCTGAGAAAGATAACTGTTTAAGTGGTCTTTTTTAAACTTAAGGGCATATTCTTAATGAAGGTAATGATTTAAAATTTCTATATTGTGAGAAAAAAAAACTGCACAAAAAGCTCTTTATAGAAGCTCTTTACTTGACTTCATTTTGGTGTTGCAGGATTATTGCAGGACGAGTTGTTCCTGGCACAGTACAGGCAAAGGAAAAAAAAATCATTGATCCCACCCAGGAAGCCAAGAAATTGAGGAATGCGACTAAAGCAAGCAGTAGGTATGTTGAAGTTTAGTAAAAGACTCCTTTGAATTCCAAGCTGGCTCTCTTTTTATTAATTTGTAAGGGGCTTTGTCATCATCCACATGTCCATCAAGAAGTTCTTAGTTATTGGACGTCATTGCATAAAAGGATGCCAGGAATGTGTCTGAACATACAAAAGAACAGATGCTATGCCAAGCACCCTTGACCTTGTGATGAGCACCATTTTAATGTGCTGTAGAAAATCTGGGGAATACAGTAACCTAGAAGCAGGTCTGTGAAAGTCAGCCTAACAATACTGTACATTCTGAATGTTGTGCATGCACCTATGTAGTAAATGTATGTATGTACTTTTGAACTGTGGAATAATTCAAATGAATTTGTTGTATTTTTTAGATCACACTTACATTTTCATGTCAGAGCACTGTATACATTTACAAATGTGTATTTAAAGCAAAATATGATGTGTAATTGAACACTAAAAATTTTTCTGCTTTGAGTGGTAAGACAAATGGGGCATTTTTAAAATAGGCTTGGATGTTCTATTCCAGTGTAGGGCCTCTATAGCTAAAGCATGTGCCTCTCTCTTTGACTTTATTAATTCTGGAAGCTTTGAACAGGTCTGCATCTGGAGACTGTATCTCAAGGTTCAGGACCTCCTAATTAACCTTTTAGACCCCGAGAAAGTGTCAAAGTCAAAACTGTGAAGATCCATAAATATACATTTTAAAAACATGATAAAGTGAAAAAGATTTCTCAGTGTCTACTTTTGGGCTCAAATGTGAATTCAAAATAAGGTCATTGTTAGGAGTCTTATTTTTATTTTAGCTTGCTTTACCCTGAAAGAGATGTGGTTCTACTGATAGTGCTCTTAGGTACCATGAGCTACAGTGCTGGTCTGTGGCAGGGTTAGTGTTAGTGATCTGCAGTTTAGCCAGTTCTAAGGTAAGAAAATAAAGCATGGTTCTCTGCTTGTAAATTTTGGTTTTACTTTAAAAAATGAAACATAACCATTAAAATGTCCAAAAAAGAAGAAATTTAAACTGAATTGTTCACTGCTGTTGAAGAGTGCATTACTACCGCTATAGCAAGTTAGTTAGCTTGTCCTGTTATCCAGCAAGGAACAATGTATATTTCTTTAAAGGTGACAGTTCTAGGTGATGGTGCTCAAAAGTACAAGGTGGTATGGTTTTCAGAGTGTGTATTTTTTAGTCTATTTAAGATATAGATAGATAGATAGATAGATAGATAGATAGATAGATAGATAGATAGATAGATAGATAGATAGATAGATACTTTATTAATCCCAAATATAGTATTCATATCCAAAGTTACAGTATTCTATTTAGACAACGGTATAGCAAATTTTAGTTTTCTTTCTTTATAGTCATTCTAGCGTATGTTTTGACCTTAGTGTGTGTTTTTATTTATTTATTTAATGAACTTCTGCAAAATCAAATTTCCCCCTGGGAACAAATAACGTTCTATCTATCTATAAGATTCTGATTTTGTGATTATTTCTGTTATTACCTATCTGATGTTTAATTTTGTTATTATACTGACTCAAAAAGAAACAGTAAAAGAGATAGATGAAAATGACCAGGAGACATGAAAGTCAATAAATAAGCTTGAGGTCAAAACCGAAAGTCAGATCTAACAGACGTTGAACCAAATCAGTATCAGATCATGGATTGGTACCCAGAAAGGCAAAATTTAAGTTTAGGGAGTTGCTAACAACTGGGATTTGTGCATAAACTCGAATAACCCAAAACTGCCCTGGTCAAAAACTTTATCCCAATGATGATTTCACCAGCAAGCAAGCACTGAGGAATTCTGGTAATTTGCCATGGAAACAACTTAATCAACAACTAAACTCTAACATGATGGCACTCAGTGAAAAACAAAATGCCATTGCAGCATGACCTGAGTACAAATTTGAAATCCCTAATTATCTGAACATACAGATTATTAGAAAACTCCCAGGAGTAAAGCCAATAAATTGTTCAAATCTCTCATCATAACAGTTCTGGTTATGTTTTATATTTTCTTTCACACCATTTTGTTTTATCTACAAGCCCTGCCATTTTAGTGGTTTCACATTACCTATAATGTGAAACAGAACCCATTTCTTATGATGATGTACAAATTCAGCCCATCTGTAATATTGGATTATGGAAATTCATTTTATTAATAATATTTATGATCTAGAAAAAATCTTTTGGTATTGTCAATGCTACAAAAATTCACTTCTCCCTTATTATCTCTTCTTTGGAAATTAGAAATTTGGTTTTCTTGTTCTATTGGATGTCCAAAATGTAATTCTGTGTTCCTTATTTTCTATACCCTTTACATCATGAGCTTATATTTATTCACACAAAAAATGCCAATTTAAATGAACAGTTTAAGTTTTTTATATTGAATAACTATTTCAAGAGTTAAGATAATTAAAGTGTAAATTTAACACTGGTGATTTACTTTGTCTCTTTATGAATCATACCAATACCAAAAGAGTTTTTGTTGATTTATCTATTTGACAGTAACAACAAATACTTTGGACACTTCTTCTTTCTATTTCTTTTTTATGTCTAGTGAAAATGAAATGGAGACATTTCGAATGGCCGTTAACATCCCAGGAAAGAACAAGGCAACATTTCTTTTGATCTATGAGGAACTTCTACAGAGACGCCTGGGAAAATATGAACTTGTAACAAGCATTCGTCCACTGCAGCTAGTTAGCAAACTATTAGTAGATATTACCATTTTGGAGCTTTCCGAGATAACGTACCTTGAAGTGCCTCCACTGCGAAATTCAAGAAATAATGGCTTAGGAGCCACAACAAAACCGAGCAGTAAGAAAGGTTTCTATGTTACCATTGTTTTTTTTTTGTATATTTAAAGAATTATTCCACCTAAAAGTGATATTTTTTAGTATGTTACTTACCCCATGCAGTTTCTAGTGATGGCCAATAAAAAAATTCATTTGTTTTCATGCAGAACTGAAAAAAAAATGATACAATACATACCAATGATGACCAATACATTGACAAACAATAAGAAAAATATCAATGGAAAAAAGAAAAAATCACGAAACTCATGTCGTATAATCCACATGTCAATTATCCAGTGATTTGTTAACAACATTCAAAACACACACATTTTTTTGCTATAATACTGCAATACATTGAAGATCTGCATCTCCCCCATCATTCATTGGTCAAGTATTATGGGAATGTTTTTCTTGTTTATGATGTGTGCTGATTATTCCGGAAATTTAACCCTCTTACTCAGATATGGGGATGGATATTTGAGGAGTAATCTGCGAGACAATGATTATATTTTTATATTATGTACATTAAAGAACTATCAACAACAAATCAAATCAAATTAATAATATATTGAACAATTATTATAAAAGTAAAGTTGAATAAATTGGACTCTGCAGCTGCATGAATAAAAGGTAAAGTACCACTTCCGGTTAACAGAAATAGCCCAAAAGTTGACAGAAATCTGCGTTTTGTATCTAATACTTGTATGCAAATTTTGGTTGACCTAAGTGAAAGCGTACTCTACATACACACACACAGACAGACACACAGACATAATTTCAAAAATGGTATTTTTGGACTCAGGGAGGTCTAAAACGTCGATATTCATCAAAATCTTGAAATGGAATTTTTGGAGGATTCCAATACTTTCCCTACACTTCGTATATGAGAAAGTCGGGGAGGTCTAAAACGTCAAGGTTCATCAAAATCTCAACATCGAATGTTTGGATGATTACAATACTTTCCCTATACTTTGTATACGAGAAAATAAAAACTGCAGCTGCTGGAGAAAATACAATATATCTGCAGGAGTTCCAAAGCCAAAAGTCTGCCCAGTCCCTACTGGGCATTCTTAAAAAAAGTGTTCATTATTATGCACTGTCCTAAAAGATTTGAGACATTGGGTTTTGTCAGGAATTACATTATCCATGTTTCTTCTAAAAATTGCAGGTGGCTGCAGTGTACTTTATCTAGATTCCAGAAAGCCAGAAGAGAAAACAGACAATACTATAGATTACTAATGATTTCAAATCTATAAAGTATGATCTTGCAATACTTCTTATATTCCATTGGAACAGCAAAAAGGCTGTTTTACCACTTCATTTACACTTAGCTCTTTTAATTATAAGCAATGCAGTGTCTGAGGATCTAACACTGTGACTGGGATTATAAAAAGACTTGTACTTCAAAATATAAGAAGGGTCAAGATTATTCAGAGCCTTTTATACAAAGTATTTGAAATTCTAAAGGACACAGGTATCCAGTATAACTGATGGGACATGCCCAGATTTCCTTTTACTGGTTAAGATTCTTGCTGGTGCATCCTGAACTAGCTGGAGCCAATTTATGACTTTCTTATGCAGTCCTATTAGGCGAATACTACACTACTCTACTTGGCTAACAACAAAAGCATGCAGAGCTGAAATTCACATTATTAAAACCCCAGACACATATTATTAAGGCAATGACAACAGTAAAAAACTATTGTCAGTGGGTTTTTAGAGAGTGGAAAACAAGTTTGCCTACATACTCTTCATATTAAATAATTAAATGTTTTAAAAGTGATGAAAGCATTGAGTCATTGTTTGTTTCGATTGTTGTGTGCGCAGTGTCTGCACAACATTAAAACAGTTGCATCATTTGATTATACAATAAGAAAAACACTTCGGGTTTATGTATCAGTTATTTAACATATAAAAGGTTAAACATAAACAATCAGTCAGATGAATAACAACAGCCTCTATATTTCTTCTCACAGAATATGTCTTTGTAATGGACTGCTATGAATGTGTTTCTGGGCATAAAGGAGACTGTCTTCACATTGTACACAGCACATATGTATTGTGTATGCTCTGGGTTTTTTTGCATGTTTTGTCTGTGTGCTATACTAACATTTTCACGATTTAATAGATTTTAGCATCATTGATTTTGTGCTTTTTATTTAAAAAATGAAACATTTGTAACATTAGATAATGCAATATCCAGCCTTAATATTCCAGCTGCTCCATCAAGGCATTAAACTATTGTTTTTGGAATGTTTGAGCAAAATATTTTCCATGCTTCAAGCTACTGTAGTTTTTCTCTCTCTGTGTAGCACAAAAAAAATGCTATTACACTTTGCAGGCATTCTGAATTGAGCATAAAGTGAAAGTACAAGCGTGTTAATCAACATTGTGGGACATGCAGTATATGAAAGGTGAAAGAAAGACATTTTAATTAAGTTCATTGCTTATTCCTATGATACCACGGTGATTTCAATCAAAGAGCTTGATTTGTTTTTGTACCTCATGGGCATACCCATAGGTAGATTAAAAACAAAGACACTGTCATATGTTGTATACGTGGATGCTGAATATGAAAAAAACTTTAATAAAGAGAAAATCAGTAATTTTGTTATTCATCTCATCATATATTTGTTTTCAGTTTTGATTTAGCTTTTAAAATTAATTAAGTTCACAACCTAGAGATATCACATATATATTTAAAATGTTTAATTCTGCTCTGATGATCCATTCATCCATTTTCCAACCCGCTGAATTTGAACACAGGGTCACGGGGGTCTGCTGGAGCCAATCCCAGCCATCACAGGGCAGGAACCAATCCCGGGCAGGGTGGCAACCCACCACAGGACACACACAAACACACCAAGCACACACTAGGGCCAATTTAGAATCGCCAATCCACCAAACCTGCATGTCTTTGGACTGTGGGAGGAAACCGGAGTGCCTGGAGGAAACCCACACAGACACGGGGAGAACATGCAAACTCCACGCAGGAAGGACCCGGGAAGCAAACCCAGGTCCCCAGGTCTCCTAACTGCGAGGCAGCAGCGCTACCCACTGCGCCACCGTGCCGCCTGCTCTGATAATTCTTTTTTTAAAAAAAAAACATTTTTTGCTGTTATTATTTCCTGAATTTCTGTATATTGTCCCCTGCTTCTCCTACCAGAAAAGCTAATTAACTGCATACAAAATAATTGCAGGATTTTAACATTTTTCTATTTGTATTTATTCAGTTGTGCTACAGTATGTATACACAACTGTCCTTTCAGGCTCAGTCGATTTCTTCCTCACCAAGTCCATAATCCAAGAGCTATGCATTTTATCTTGAAAATAAATCCTTATCTATACTTTTTTCAAACTGTGCATCATAACAAGCCTGTTATCCACTGTGGAGCACACCCATAGTAGCAACTTGGCAGCTGTTGTATACTGATTTCAAAATGTGGCCTGTGCAGGGTTGGTTTTTTGCATTTGAATGATGCTGGCAGGGTGGGCTCGACCCCAACAGCCCTGGCTTAGCTGGTAAAGGTGATAAATTAATAATTGAATATTTTCTGTTCAATTGACATTTCTTTATGTTATTTTTTTAAGCTTAGCATAAGGGCTTGATCTTAGCGAGTACTTTTATATTATGTATAATCTAAAAGCTATAAAACAAATTCTAATTACATGGTAGAGTTTTAGGGGTTTCAGGTCTGTAATTTACAACTTTTGTAATAAGCCTTTAATTTTAAAGACTTCACTTATTATTTAACATCACCTGTGAACTGCTACAGAGACACTAGGCCGTCCTGTCAGAAAGATGAATGCTTTGTGTTACCTAATTGTCTTACCTGGATAATCTTTAATTTGTACTTAAAACTTTCCAGATTTAATACTATTTATTTGTAAAGATCTTGTTATCTTGTGCTTTTATTTTCTATAAACATATTTTAGAGCCATGAAAATGCATACTATTTGCTTTGCGCATTGTGTATTTTTACTGAGCTCTGCTTGCTATCTGTTTTTTCCAGACCAGGTCACAATTCCACCATCAACTACTATCAAGCAGGATAAGACCACCTGTAGAATTACCTTCAGTCCTAACATAGTGCAGCAGGCCAAGATAGCACGCAATGGCATTCTGGGAGATTTCATTATACGATATGATGTGGAAAGAGAGTTAGGAGTAGGACAGATTCAGGTAATCTAAAGAATTGTTTAATCTTCTTTCATAAATACCAGAGTTTCTAATGGGCTGCTTAGTTCTGAGTGCAAATGTTTGTAATTTTTGTAATATTCTCCTACTTTCATTGCCTGATTTATCTAACTGAAGTTCATAGTAAATGCAAATTTGAATGGATAAAACATTCAGACTTTCAAACTGTGATTTAAACACAATTACTAAATATAGCTTTATTTATGTGTAAATACTATACTGAACTTATGCAAAACTTTAATGTGTTAAGACTTGTGAAGTGCTTACATACTTTAAAAAGTTGGGTGAGGTTGCAGTCCGTTTCTTTTTTCCATTGTGACATTCACTTTATTTAATATATTTGTACATTCTGCTTTTGACAATTTGAATACTGAATTAAAAATATGATAGATATAAATGAGGCATGAAACCAAGGTGAAATCATGACTTAGTATTGAATCCATTTGTTTAAGAAAAATGGAATTTGTGAAGATCCTTGCATTATAGTTTATAGTAATCCTATTTCTTTTTAGCATTATTTAGTATCTTGATATAATTATTAACTGTTATGACTCATTAGATAACCTGGGCTGTTGATTGTTGGTGCAGATATATGGTTTTTAGACTGTTCACTCCCTGGCTCCCAGTGTGTGTCTCCTGTTGACAGACACAGTGGAAACAGAATAAGATGTCCAGTCAAGTTCACAAATTACTAACTATATTCGTCAGTTTATACTGGTATATTTCCAAATAATCCTGTGCTAATTACAGGATTAATAACTCCAGCAAATTCTGAGCCTGCTCCTGGCTCTCCTCGAAGTGTCATGTGCCTCATGCACCCATTCTCGAGGCTCCTGAAGTATGGTCACATTCTTAAACTGAACTCAACAGAAAGCCATGTACACCCAGAGAAACATATGTTCTTCTCCACGGTCCTCCTGTGATGTCGCCTCTGTCATGGAGCACCAACAATGGAAAATAACTGAAGTTTTGCCTCTTGTATAGTACCTGTAATCTCATTCTTACATGCCCAACCTGGAGGTAATATCCATAGGTAATGACAGGGACCTGTTAATTAAATGTTTTGACCTAAACTATTGACCATATAGTTAAAGTCCAATGGTCTATCTATCTATCTATCTATCTATCTATCTATCTATCTATCTATCTATCTATCTATCTATCTATCTATCTATCTATCTATCTATCTATCTATCTATCTATCTATCTATCTATCTATCTATCTATCTATCTATCTATCTATCTATCATATTTCCAGGCATGCTTAACCATAATTTGAGGTTTTACCATTCTTCCTCCATCCTCCACAAGGCAAACCTACTTTTGTAGACAAAGATTTCAAAAGTAATGATATCTGGAGCTAGTCTGCAAAAATGCCTCCTGGGGTTTTTCTGTCTAAATAGCTTACAAAACAGAGACAGAAAACGGAAGTAAAGGAGTGCCTATGTTGATTACACATTCTGTACTGTATAGATCTGTATCTGCTCCAGCCTGTTACTCAGAGCTTAAAGTGTTTCTTTAATAAACATCTATTATAAAGAAACAGTTAACTAAGAAGCATTAGCAACAGCTTTTTATGAGGAATCAGAAAATGAAAGGTTTCATCAGAAAAGCTATTAACATTTATATGAACTAGATTATTTTGCAAATATATAATGTGTTTTCGTTCTAAAAACCTTACAGAAATAATAAATGGATCTCATAATCCTATTATAAAGGAGCTCCTATTTGCACTAATGTTGGAGCCCTAATTTTACTGCTATTAAAGACATTTGTTAGTTGAATCAATTCCTTTAAAAAGTAAAAAAGTACAGTAAAACAAACTTTAAACCGCTTAAGTGGTCATAAAATGATTTCATAGGTCAAACTGAAAAATGGATTTTAGGATCAGCTTCTATTGCTTTATATGCCTAAATAAAAAAAAAAGCGCAGCTTTGGCAAACAAGATTTTATTTTCCATTTTCTTTAAAGCATTCCTGCTTTAATTACATTTTGTATAGCTAGGTAGAAGGATAATGGATAATGCCATCAGTGAAAACCATCGCCATGAAGGGGTAGGTGGTACATGTCAAAGTAACATCAACCTGAATGACAGAACCCAAGCTTTCCCAGCAGAACATTGCCCAGAGCATCACACTACCACCTCTGGCTTGCCTTCTTCCCATAGTGCCTCAAGCTGACATCTCTTTCCCAGGTAAATGATGCACACGCACCTGTCTGTCCATATGATCTAAAAAAATAAAAACATGATTCATCAGACCAGGCCACCTTCTTCAATGGTCCAATTCTGATACTTCCATGTCCATTTTAGTCACTAGCTATTACAATTTGGCCCATGTCAAGATCCCTCAGATCCTTATACTTGCCAATTTTGCTTCTTCTAACACTCACCTTCAAGATCTGACTGTTCACTTACTGCCTAATATATCCCACCTCTAGATAAGTGCCATTATAATGAGATAATATGACATTCACTTCACCTGTCAGTGGTTTTAATGTTGTGACTGATCGTGTATAGCTGACATATTGTGCTAAATGGCAGTCAAACTAACAGGATTCATCTTTCCAGCTACATTTGCAGTCGGTTACTTCACCAATAAAGACCTATTTTATGTTGTGTTTCCATTATTTTGTCCACCCCTTGGACAACTTGAGGGGTTCAGCATAACACAAAGCCTCAGCTGTAAAACATTTTAAGAACAGAGCAGGCTAAATCAGCTTTTTTAATATTTCCAGTTTATTGTATATTCACGCATCTCTCACTGCACATGTAGAAAAGCATGTTTTTTTGCAAGTTGTTCATAATAATCAAAAATAAACTAGGATTCTACTTTCATTGTTTATCTTATATATGTTTGATATGATATGTGGCATTATATTGATTTTTTTAGGTGTTAAATGGTTTCTTTGTGCACTACTTTGCACCAAAAGATCTCCCAGCTGTTCCCAAGAACATCGTCTTCATTATTGACACCAGTTCTTCAATGGTGGGAACTAAGATGAAACAGGTAGGTTTTTAGTTGTGGCCGTGTATGAAGGATGTTGCTTTTATTAAGTAATATATTTTGTAATTTTATAAAAAAATGTCTTTTGTGTTTTGTAAATGTTTGTAAATGAGTTATAGTGAAAGGGGCGAATAAAGGAGGCATCTTAATGAGTGGTGAAATAATTTATTTACTAAAACAATGAACGATCATACTAAGTATCCATTTGTGTATTTTCCAATCAGTTTAGTCCAACTGAGGGTTACAGGGACTGGCAATATTGGGTGCTCTTACATCCATATTTACAGTTAGTTATAGTGGGACAATTTAGTGTTTTATTTTAATCACAAAAACTCACACAAACACAGCTGGGAAGTGCAAATGCCACATAGACATTGACTGGTCTAGGATTCTCCTAGAGCCGTTGGAATAGCAGTGCTAACTATTGCACCAGATTTCTTCCCATTTGTTAGGCTGTGATTTTTAAAATATTAGTAACAGTTATCTTAATGTAAACTAATGTAAACTTGTTTAGGAGTATCTATACTTTTGACTAATGAATACTCACAAAGCATGAGTTTAATCATAATTCTTTTGAAAAATGAAATCCATCTCATTTTTAAGCAGATATGAAGTGCATCTAGCGCTCAGTTCTGAACACATTACGAGTCACCACCGATGAGCGCGTTGCACAAACTCTCATTGGTTATAAACTGAAACACGGGCAGGAACTGAGCCTGAAATCCAAGGAATAATAATGGATGCCAAGCATTGCACTACAGTGCAGAAATGGCATTGAAAAGTGTTTCTGTATACAGTGCAAATAAATCAACAATTCTGATCTAGATGAATGGGCTAATTAGAATTCTTGTGATAGAAAAAATACCTGATTAGTTACAAAAATCACAAAAAGCATAGTGCAAAAACAGATTTTTTAACAAGACATTGGTGCTTCAAACTAATGTGATTCCATAGCAGAAGCAGCCATTCACAGGAAGCATCACTATGGTGGTTGATTTTCATAATGCCATTTCCTAATCAGTTCTTTAGTTACCTCTGACAGTAATACCTACTTGGGCAAACCACTTGCTTGTGTATGTAATCAATGAAACATAATGACTGTTACTTTTATGTCTTGAGCAAATACACTTACCAGTAATAACATTCAAACTGTGCTAAGACAATGAAAAAAATCAAAAAGTAATGCCGCGTTGATGAAAGCCACTTAATGAAGTGATGGATTTTGTTGTATTGCATCTCAGAGTTCTCTTTGTGTTCTGCTGTTTTACAGTTTAATTGTGGAACTATCCAGCATCCATGTGGGTTACAGAAATTAATTTTCAAATCACGTCATCTTATTGAGGAGCTTTCCATAGGAAAATGCTACTCAGCCCACAAACTGTGGCACAATGTGACTGTTCTCATTCTTATAAACTGTTGGTAATACTTGGCAGGCTTTTTGTTCAGAGAATGAGTAGTTTCAGAATTCTCAGGAAACAAAAAAACATTTCATTGTCTATGATAAAATTCCTATGGTCTATAAAGAGTACAAGAACTAAGGAAAGTACACTGAAATAGCTAAACAGCTGATTAAACAGAAATTTTTCTTTCCCTGGCTTTTAAAATAAAAAAGAAATAGTCGACATGTTGTTCCCAGCGATATTAATACTTTGTGGCATAGCAGGGTATAGTTTGTAAATAAGGCTTTAAAAACTGAGTCATAATCTGTGGGAAGTTCCGAGAGAGTGTAAAATCAGGCTTTCAAACGGCTTATCCCACATGTCAACAGTGGAAGAAAAAAATCCCTGGTAGCAGCATCATTTTTGCTGAGAACAAGGCCATAAAAATTCTGGAATCTGGCAAGCATTTTATAGTTGCTAAAAAAGGAGGAGCTTTGGGCACACTGCCTGTTTTTTCCGACTTTGTGTCTTGGTATCTTTTCAAGGCAGCTTCCTTAAAAATGTGTTCTAATGCCCACACCTGTTGCTCTGACTGAATGATTCTGCAAATGCTTTTGGAATGTACAGCAGTACACAGCTCCTATAGAAAAGATACTGAGGGTGTTGTGTTTATGTCTCTATTGTCTGTCCAGTTAAAGCACAACTTTTCCAACTACAGGGTCACATTAATGTCTTACAGCATAATGAAAACAGTGGTAATGATAGTGTCCAAGGCAACACAATGATTAGTGTATTTGTCTCACAAATTAAGAGTTCTGGGTTCAAATTATAGCCAAGACCCTCTCTGTGGAGTTTGTAAATTGTCCCCTAGTCTTGTTTCTCTCCTGATTCAAATACGCATGCCAAGCCTAAAGGAGTTAATAAATTTGATTCAGTATGTCATTTGATGAACTAGTGCCCCATCCTTAGCTGATTTCTGCTTTATGCCTGATGTTACTGGGTTGTTCTGATAACTAGTCAGTTCATATTGGAATTGGCATGTTCAAGAAATAAAGGAATGATGTTCTTAACATGCCAACAGTATGCCCCATGGACTTACCTGAAACATGATGCCCAAATATTGTGGTAAAACAGAAGCAAAAACACAACCCTAGATTGGTTGTCTTTATCTCTTTTTTAGTAGCCTTATGTGCTTGAGTTTAGTTGGTGTAACTCTAACAGCCTTCGAACGTGTAACAAGCAGGCTGCCGCACAGGCAGACAGTATTTTTGGTTTGTTCCCTAAGTGATTCTCTTGGACATTAAGGTCACAGTCTAAGCAGAACTGTGTTATTTCTGTCTAACTTTGGGGTGGAGTGGTGGCTCTGAGGCTAAGGATCTGTGCTGGTATGCAGAAGGTTGCCGGTTCGAATCCCTGTCACTGCCAAAAGAGATCCTACTCTGCTGGGACCTTGAGCAAGACCCTTAACCTCCAGGAGTGCTGTACAATGGCTGACCCTGTGCTCTGACCCCACGGGGTATGCGAAAAGTAACAAATTCCTAATACAAGAAATTGTATAAGGTAAAAAAAAACAAAACTTTACAGTTATCTTACACCTACTCACAGGATCTTTTTATGATGTACTGCAATAATTGGTTGTTGAAACTATAAAAGGCGGCATTTAAAATAAAGATAGGGTAATGTGTGTTGTAAAGGGTATTTCTATTCCAACCTGCTGAATACCTAGCCTGTCATGATTGTGCTCTCAAAACTGAAATTTAGTCAGCACTTGTTTTTTTTATATTTTTATAATATCTCTATGTAGTACAGTAGGTGTGTGTATGTATATATATCTACTCTATATATTGTATATAAAATCCTAAGGCTAAAAGTACGAGGGTTGTCTGGGTTCCGCGCAGAATCACTCGAAATAAGTAGCCAAGGATTTTTTTTTCTATTTTTCTCATGTACGTCGATCCTTTTTAAACTTTTTCCAAGTATTCACCGCCAACATCAATGCAGTTTTGGGCTCTTCTGACCCACGCTGCAAAACACTCGCGAAAGGCTGTCTTTGGGAGGTTGTGCAGCTGTTCTTTGACAGCTGCAATCAGTTCCTCTCGAGTTTCGAAGTTGTGGCCTCGCAGGGGTTCTTTCACCTTCGGGAAGAGCCAAAAGTCACATGGTGCAAGATCAGGCGAGTAGGGTGGCGGGTTCAAAACGTTGACACCACTTTCTTCAATGAAATGCTTCGTCGCATTAGCCATGTGGGCTGGCGCATTGTCATGATGCAAAAAGTGCCTTCGCAAGTTCTTGGACCAGCCTCTAGCCATCGCAGAAAAAACGTCAGGCAGGCACTGAGTGGTGTACCTCTCAGAGGTCACAGTTTTCCTCTCCATCAGCGAAATTGACGCGACAATGCCATCGATGTTGAAAAAGATGGCAAACATGGTGCGTTTCACCGAGCGGATTTGCCGAGCTTTGAGTGGTGGCGGCGCCCCTTTTTTCGACCAAACCATGCTCTGGCTCTTCATTTCAGGGTCCAAATTGTAGGTCCAGGTCTCATCTCCAGTGGTGATCATCTTGAAAGTCCTCGATTGGCCATTGTTGAACTTGTCAAGGAAAAACTTGCACCATTCCACGCGAGCTTGCTTTTGTTCCACAGTCAGCAGCCTTGGAACCCATCGGGCACATTTCTTTGTAAAGCCAAGATCTCGTCGAATGATGGTGTCGACAGCATACCGGGTCATCCCAAGTTCCAGGGCAATTTTCCTGATGGTCACACGACCATCTTCTTCCAGGAACTCCTTCACATGATCAGCATTTCTGCCATCAGTCGAACTTTGCGGTTTCGGTTCACGTTCTTCATCGTCAATGTTGAAGTGGCCTGTGCTGAAGCGCTGGAACCACTTAAAAACCATCATCTTCTTTGGAGCATTCTTCTTGAAGATACGAGAAGGTTTTTGGCAGCACTCTTTAGCTGTTAAACCATCAGAAAAGTCGTAAAAAATCATCACTCAAAAGTCACGCACGCACGGAGTCGGGAGCTTCACCGCTAGCGCCGGCTGCGTACTCTCAGTTCGTTTGCTTCTCCTGTTCATTCTGAAGGAAGAGAGGGAGCAAAACATCTGAACAAAAACATGCAACCACTTGAATAATCCCTCTACACAGCAGAACAGGTTTCGACAGGCTGACACTCGACAAACGATAAAATTCTGCGTGGAACCCAGACAACCCTCGTACAACGATTTTATGTGATGTTTTTATGTCACGTTTTTTGTCACGCTTTAAATTGGGCTTAATTTAATTTTAAAACCTACTTATATATGTTTGGTATCATTCTTTTCAGAATATATTGAACTTTAATGTGATGTTGTTAGATTTTCAGATTCTTATTTCATTTTTAAATTATAAACTAAAAAATATCAAGAACTCAAGTCCCGCGAGACAAGACTTTGTGCCAAGAGATTTAACCACACCCGGGGCCGGAAATAAAAGACAAAGAGTAGGACAGCTGCTGTACAGGCTTTTAAAAGTTCAAAGTGCCGCGCGAGATGCAGATCACACGGCACGGCAGCAGCAAACCAGCAGCTGATCGAGCAAAGAGGAGGCAAAAAAAACTGTATTTGTTTCCCATTGTATCACCGTTTAAGAGGGGGTTTCAAGGGCGCGACCGTGTCTCCTTGGGGTGCATTCAGCCCTTCTCTTCACAACGCGAGCAGCAGAGACGCGAAGTAGCTGGCGTATATAGACCACTTTCAGAGTGAAAGCTCTGTGTCTGTGTGTTAAAATCTTCATCTCCAAGTTTATAGCCATATGTAAACAGTATAATAAAATTCTTACTTGCTTGTCTATCCCAAACTAGTGACAGTAATACAATACCAACAAAAAACACAATAAATAAAACAACATACTTTGAAGGAAACATGTACATATAATATGTATACAAGAAACGATCCGCAGTCAGTGTGAGTGGCTGTTGAGTAGTCTTATGACCTGTGGATAAACACCCTCATTAAATCTATGCCTATGGTCTTGTGCCATTTGTCAGAAAAGTACCAGTGCATCATAGTACTATTTGCCTTTCCAAGACAGTGCACATTATATATTGTATATGCTGAACAGAATAAAGCTGTGTGCCAGTAATATTCTATGCCAGTAACGGCGCACTGCACATTATATGCTTGACTTGAGCATTCCTAGTTTTCGTACTCTTTCTCTGTACGTTTAGCATTCATTTGCTCAGTGGTCAATGCACTTGCTGATTGTGGAGCAGCTCTTCTTTTCTCCATCCTAGCGGCCCACTTCTTCTCTTCTTTCGTCGGCATGTTTCCGTGTTAAAACTGTCAGTGTTTGTGTTGCAATTACTTAGTACGTTTTCTTTCATTTTTCACTTAAGCTGGCACTTAAGTCTTCAATCTGCCTCAAGAATGATTTAAGATATAAAGAGGAAGAGGAAGTGACAGCGAAGGTGGTATGAAGGTGGGATGAGAACAGCGCCTGTATGCATGTGCTGCACGGCCACCCTGCTGGCCACTGCCGAGAGTTGATTCTACAATAAAATAAAATAAAAATAAAAAGAGGAATAACCTTGGAGGTCAATCATCACCTTGAAAGTGGATAGTAGACGTCACATAGTATATGTGTACCAAATTTCAGGTCAATAGTTCAAACGGTTTGTGAGCTACAGATGATTTAAAATCCTGGACAGACAAATGAACAGCCACAGTAGTGTATTATATAAGAACACTAACTTCACCAAGATCCATAGTGCATTACAGTTCTGAGCCGAACAAGTGCCATGCCAGGAACGAATGAACCCAGTGAGGATGGGTGCCTGAGGATATAAAAGCCATAGTGAACTTTCTTAACTATAGCTGAGATGTGTTGTGCTCACTTAGGGTCTTCGGTGAAAAAAAATTTAAAACTGCGGACCCTCCATAGCACTCCAATTATATGGGAGTGGTGTCTGCCTACTGCTTCCTGAAATTTATGAAAAACTCCAGCTCCCAGTGCCACTGTGTCAAAATGCAAATCTCATCTCGGGTGATAAGGTCTACAATGGTGGTGTATCTGTTCCCTGTGGACACAATAACTGCAAACTGAATTACTCACTCTATTTAAAACTTGGCAGAACTGTAAAATACTAGAGGCCTATTGATTTTGAGCTAACTTGTTTCAAAAGAGTTTGCATTTTTTGTTCCCTAGCTGTTGCACATGTAGGGAGGAGAATTACAGTTTTTCGACATACTACTATGATTATTCAGTTTCATTCCACATTACCACATATGGATCTCCTATACTTTAAATTCTAGATTCACAGCTTTATATAGGGAATCAGCTGGTCATGGTAGATTTTCTAATTTGTTTTGCCAAGTGAATATTGAACAATGTATTAAATGTACAAAAAAATTAATTGGTATTTAGCAACTGCCGAAAATCTGCATAATTTAGAAATTTGCACCCAGCAATCTGTGAAAAGACACAGAGGGTTTGAGATAGAAAGTGAAACCTCAGCCTTTTGTTTCTATAGTCCAGTTACCTTGGCACTTCAACACACTTCCCATTTAAAAGAAATATTGTTAAAGGTATTAACTGTTTGAATGCAGGTGTCCAGTAGCACCTCAGAAATATTTCAGATTGTTTATCCATCCACAATTCCATTCATTATGCACAATACAGTCCCAATTCAGGAACAAGCGAGACCTGGAAGGGATCCTGGCAGCAACAAGCACAAAGCAGGACTACACACAGCCCTTCACAGAGCTACACTCTCACTTGGACTTCCACCGTTTCCATGTAGTCATTAAATTTTTAAGTATTAATTAGACATGTGACAAATGAATGAAAGATGTGTCGTAACAATGAAAGACATGTCATAGCACAGGGGTGCTCATGAATCATTTGTTTGAAAGCCAGAACAATTACAGAAGTACAGAAGCCCAGCAAAATTAAATTTTTACAGGCAATAACAATTCCTTCAAGAGTAACTAGATAATTGATTAATTTATTGGTGTTGTTATTTGGAAGATATTATACTAATTATTTAAACAGTTTGAAGGTTGACAGAGAGGAATTTAAAAAGTATAAATTCTCCAATATATACACTGGCTCAGTAACTCAGTCAGACCTTCATTACAGTATGTATACATTTAAACAGAAAAATAATTATGTCTTGGTCTTAATTTTAAATATGCCTCAAATAAAGAATGAAAAATTCATAAGTATGTCAACATATGTCTCGGCAAAGAAAAGCCACTCCTGATTACCCTGGAAACATTAAATAAGCAAATAAATGAGCTCTTGGCCAAAACTGAGTAATATAAGGTAAAACAGAGCAATGACAGTGTCACAGCCTGGACCGTATCCAAATGTAAGAAATGCTTTCAGTTGAAAACAGCAGCTGTTTTAAAATGCTCTGGAAAGGAAACATCTGTGCATGCTGATTGATTTTTTCCCCCAAAACTTTAACATAAACCAGCAACATAGAGATTATAACCTGTGCCCATTTAAAAAGGTAGGGCTACTTTAACAAAAGTTTTTTTAACGTAAAATAGAGCATTCTTTTCTTTATTTGTCTCCACAGTCTTTATTAAGTGGACTATTTTCTATTTGAATATTAATATAGGGCAACATCATCACTCAGTGTTTTGTACTACTGTCCTGGGTCTGAATCCAGGCCTTGCAATTATCTGTGTGTGTAGTCTGCATGTTCCTCCCATGTTTTTGTTTTCTTTTTTTTCCATGCATTGCTTTCCTCCCACATGCCTTACATATTCTGGTCCGTTCAATTGTCTTAATTATTTTGTACAGTAACTCTTAATTGTTTTTGAGTGAATAGTTAAACATAATCTAATAAAGACCCATGCACTATATTCTAAGTGGGCACTGTAAATTGGCTCTGTTTGAAGTGCTTTGTGATATACTGGTGGCCCATCCACGGATAGGTTTTGTGTTGTGTGTGATGCTGACAGGGTAGGTTTCACATTCCATGACGGGATTATCAGGGTTTGTATAGATGAATGAACATTAAAACCCCACAGAATCAACACCTTCAGGAAAAAAACACATGTTATTTTTCATGTATTTTCTCTTTATGTGCCAAAAATATACAACAATGTTATGCAACATTATGTCAGGGTCATAATTATATTTATTTTGATTGTTTTGTAATATTAGATGTTTATTTGAAATTCACAAACTCAGCAATGTTACAGTCTACTTTGTAAAATTCTCTTACTGAGTGAAGATGTTAATCTTTTTAGTGTCATGGCAAAAGAAAGCAGTATTTTTCATATTCCTTTCATTTTTCTCAGTTGAGTTAAAACAGAAGCTATTTTTATGTGTACTGTATCTATGTTCACATAAAAGGCAGCTTGTTGAGTGTCTTCTTATTGTTTCTAACAGGCTGACCTTTACTATACTAAATGGTTACAAAGATTTCTTATACTTTCTAGTATGCCTATGATTTATTATTTTGGATTAGCTTAGTGTGCTTTTTGTTCAGACAGCTTAGAAAAGGTATGTCTTATTCAACCGTTCAAGTGTATTCTTAATTTCAATATGCAAATTAAATTTCTCCTAATTTGACAATGCTAAAAAAGTTGTAGTGTAAAAGTATGCAAACATTGAATACTCAAAAAGTAATATACATTTTTTGTATAATATGTATATATTTAAATATTTATCTCTCTATTATACAAAAAAATCTTGGAAGGTTGGAAAGAGACATGATTTTCTCAGAGGGACACTTTCATGTCCTGCGAGACGAGTCTTTGTGCCAAGAGATTTAACCACACCCAGGGCCAGAAATAAAACAAAGAGTCGATGACAAAGAGAAACGTCATAAATAATTTTAAAACATTGGCGCGATACACAGGCAGAGCAGGTTAGAGATAATGGAAGTACGAAAAAGTCTCAAAAAAAGGATAGTAAAGATTGCATTAGCACAAACAAACGGAAATTATTACTCGGTGAAATAACGGAACAGTGAAAAGAGATCGAATATATTGTTTGGATTTAAAATTTAAGTTGGTGACTTGTAGATTGTATAATTCGTGTTGCCATCAGGGAAAAAAAAAGTAGTGTTTTTTCCCAATGAAGATGCGTATCCGTGAGAATTAAAAGATTTGTTGTGTGGTGAAAGTGAAATCCCGCAAGAGAAATCATTTCTCATTTGTGTGAATACTATTGTCAGACACATTTCTTGTAGAGAGAAAGAAACGATATTCACTCACGGGCAGTTATACATTACGTTGTCACAATGTAATTCCAAACACGGAATCAAAATTCAATGCAATATTGATGAAAA
Source organism: Erpetoichthys calabaricus (assembly GCF_900747795.2). NCBI lineage: Eukaryota > Metazoa > Chordata > Cladistia > Polypteriformes > Polypteridae > Erpetoichthys > Erpetoichthys calabaricus. The sequence goes on from NC_041394.2 coordinate 252,117,408, forward strand.
GGTAAAAGCAAAAAGAGATTGAATATATGTACATAAATGATATGACAGAAGTGCTCCACACAAGGTGCGAATCACGCGGCACGGCAGCAGCAGCAAGCCAGCAGCTGATCGAGCAAAGAGGAGGTAAAAATAAAAAAACTGTGTCCCATTGTATCACCGTTTAAGAGGGGGTTTCAGAAGAGCGACCACGTCTCCTTGGGGTGCGTTCAGCCTCCCCCCTTCACAACGTGAGATGCAGAGATGTGAAGTGTCTGGCGCGTAGCACAGGCTGGGGGGTTGTTGGCGAGCGAAGCGAGCAGGGGGCAAAGACTTCCTAGTACTTAAAAAAAAAAAGTATTGTAAATTCAGGTATATAACGATGGCTTGGTAGTGCAGTGGTTAGTGCTGCTGCTGCAGTATGTGTAAGTTCTTTGGCTGGTTTGGTACTATTGTCAGCCTTTCTTAAGAGATTCCTGAATATAAGCATTTTCATTCTACTATGTACAAAATGAACTGGCAAAAGCTCTTTCTTGTCTTGTGCTGATGATATACATTATAGTACCTCTATCCCAAATTAAGTAGGTTTGAGAAGGTTATGTTTTGTTAAATATATCTTATCTTCCTGGAACCTTCTTCATCCTGTTCAGCATCATATTTGGCTATTTCAGCATTATTGGGAGCACGAAATGGAAAGAAATCCTGGATGGTGCATAAGTTCATTGCAGAACAAAATCACCTGCACACATTGAAACTCTGGGCCAGTTATGTCTGTGTAAAATCATAGCAGCTACAGAAAAATGCCATACAACATACAAATTCCACTTAGACAGGTTTGAATCCAGTCTTCTAAAGCTATGAGCTAGCTTAGCAAAAACAGACTGATATAATAATAATAGTGAATGATAGCCTATTTTATTGAATTTCCTTGGTTTTCTGGATTGTAGTGCTGCTAAAGCATTGTTGTACCACCCAGACATTATAGATGGGAAAAATCTTGTTAATGTGCTACAGATATAAATTACTGTGTACATAAACTTTTTATAAATTAAGAGAGACTTAAATTGCATTTCTGTAATTACTCTTGGCTCTTCTGTTATCCATTTAGCTTATATTTAATGACATTAAGCCAGCACTTGCCTTGTTTTGATTTTACATAGCCTGCAGTCTGTTATACATGACTGCTATAAAACCCCCTCTAACTGATATGCTGTAAAAATGTTCATTTAAAAATAGAAAAGCTTCCGTACACACTGTTTTGCCAAGATAAATGGATTGTTAGGGTTCAGCATTTCATTCCTAATTCAGATGTTTTGTTGAAACACACAAATCTCTTATACCTTGGAAGAATGCGCAGATGCTTTATTGCCCTATGTGTGCCCATTTAGAACGTTGCTATACAATATAAGAATAAACTAAATTCAGTTTACGCACACACAGAGAGAGAGATTATCATCAAGATGTACATTAAGACATTCACCTGATATACAGTATCAATCAGTCTTCATGGAGTGTAGCATCATCAGGTGCTTTATAATGTGGATTAGCAGTACAATTGAAAGCAAAAAGATATTTCAAATATATGGTAAATGACAGGAAGAAATGCTGCAAAAAATTCAGAAAGGCTAAAAGACATTAACATCAGAAGTTTTATAAATAACATTATAAATGAAATATTGTTCCAATGGATACAGAAGACCACAAAGATAGCTGATGAACATATGCAAAAGAGAAACTGTGGGATTCTCATTGTTTTTGAACATTAACAAAAAAGTACAGACATAAGGAAAGACTGGCAGAGAGTACAGTAGGAAGCATTTGCCGATCATCAGGATAAAACATTATTGTTTAGTGGCTGATGGACACAAGGAACACAACTGTATAACAGAAGCCACATGATTTGACAGGTTGCATCATGTTTGCTGAATCTAACCCTAAACTCATTTTAACTAAACTATTATACAAGTAGGCAAATTTAACTATTCAAAAACTCTACACAATGTTGCAGTTTTCTGGTGATAAGATGTCCAAAGCAAATCGTACGTCCAAAAGTTTAAAAGTATGAGGCTGATGAGACTTGATGACGTCGCATCACTGTGTGCTTTGGCTTTAAATTGTCCCCACACTGCTCATGTTTTAATCTAGGCCATTGGCCAATTCATTCTCTTAGGCATTGAAAAACAGATACAGTCATATTCAGCCTTTATCCCCTCTCCTTCTCTCTCATCTTTGATTTACGACAACTCCTGAAAGCTGCAGATTTTTGTGTGTGTTTTGTTTTTCAACAAAAAGACTATATCTTTCAATTTAAAAATGTACTTGGCTAGATTTTCAGTGCATGTCTTTTAAGTTTTCACATTTTATTATTGCATTGTATTAGATAAAGAATTATAAACAGGTCTACTCCTTTTGAGTGAGTCATAATTTGGAACTAAGAAAGATTATGGGACAGAAACACTAAAACATTGTGTTGAACGTGGTTTTATCTTGATTAGAACTATTGTCTTTATGATCAAATTAAAATAAGAATGCAATAATTGAGACATATTCTGTTCTTAGTGCTTGTACTACTTTTGTATAGATTTTTAACTAAACTGCTCTGTTTTGGATTTCCACAGACTAAAGAAGCCCTTTTCACCATCCTAAAAGACCTACGACCTCAAGACCACTTTAACATTGTCAGCTTTTCAAACCGCATTAAAGTATGGCATCAAGGGAAGCTGGTACCTGTATCACCAGATAATATCCGGGATGCAAAAAAATTCATTTATCTCTTAAACCCCACTGGAGGTAGGGGAAAGCACAGCATGTCTCCCAAAAGTAGAACATTAGTGGTATTAAATTCACTGTTTTATATTTAAAGTATAATGTATAACAATGTGGCAACATTCCCATTAAAAGTCATTATGGGACACTAATCAAACTTTCTAATGAAAGACATAATGGTAGAGAAGTCAAGCTCTGACTTTGCATAGTATTGCTGTGTAAATAAAAATAGAGTCTGTGATAATAGCTGAACCCTGAAGTAGTGGACCAATTGCTTGAGCACCATCTTAAGAAATCAGGATTGTCTAAAATGCAAATTTTCAAATCTGAATGTCAGTTATGCACTCAATCATCACTAGAGTGTCCTTAAATCCATGGTGGGACACCACTGTTGTTATCTGTCTATTCTAGTATCTGCATTAACATGTCACAAATGTGGTGTTTGTGATTGTGCAGCTTGGACTGTAGCAAGCCTACATTGTGTCCAGTTTAGGAAAGTGTCCAGCGTAATTCACCTTTGGGACTCAAAAACACCACACATGCATAAGTAGAAAACACACATATAAGAGTATAATCTGGAAAACATTCTTGAATGGCACAAGGCTAGAACAGCATGTATCATGATTTGAGGTATTATAGCCTACTAGCTGTGTAAGCCCATGCTGTAAAAAGCCCAGGGTCCTAGAAACTATTGAAATTGACAGGAAAAAAAACTGAAATGTAGAGATGTCTGGTAATTGAAAGGAACTACTCTGGGCATCTCTCTCCTAGGAGGATCCATTTTGCCGACGTTCTCATCTCTCTTGTGTATTAGTGGCGGGAAGAAAAGTAAAAGGGATACCGTTTTGCTGATGTTAACAGCTAAGCAACTTTGTCTTTCTTCTAAGGTTTCATTTTGCTGATGTGCTGGCCTCGCTGGTGTTATTAACGGCTAAGCGAGTTTTCTGTGTCCTCGGAGGAGGAGACCTTACTCCGACTCCACACCTCACATCTGGGCCGGACAGACAGACACACACACTTATACGTGTAGACTTTTATATATATAAGACAATTACTTATGAAGCCTGTTATTATTTTGTAATATGATAGAGTAAAGCCACAGACAGTTGCTGTCTCCCAGGAATGCCCTTGTGACATCAGCACCCTTCACCTTCTCTGACATGGGTCATTGTGAATTTATGCTATGACACTTGGAAGATATACCATATATTAACAGTCTCTATATGTTCAGGGTTAATAAATTGTTACTTAGTCATTGTTTTGAATAATTTATAACTTTAAATTACCTGTGTGTTATGTTTGTTTTCACCCGAGGTGGAGCACTGCAACTTTATAATAATAAGGTGCTAGTCAGAGTATTCAGGACAACATCCTGTTTTGATGTTGATAGTGACATTGTCTATAGAATTAAACTAAAACCTGCATTGTAGTGCTAATGTTTTCCCATTGAACTTAAGCAAGCAGATTTCATGCATTTTTATTTAGAAATAAGAGAACTCTCCTTAGTTTAGAAAGCCCATTAATCATTTACATTTTATATAGCACAATTAACAGCATGCACTATTAAAGAAGCTTTACAGAGAAAACAGGATTTTTATAGTAGTCTGGTAAAAGAAAGACCTATTTAATGATTAAAAGATGGTTGTCTTCAGCTAATAGTCTTAGTTCTGTTTAGAATTTATTGTAAGGTGCTAAAATGTCCCAGCCCAAAAGAGACTTTAGTTACTATTTAAATTCTTAATGAAGTGTGTAATAAAATAATAACTTGTCAGCTCACAAATGAAAGTGGTGAAATTTAAAAAGGGAGTAAGTCACGTCTATGCCAACTGTTACATTAAAATCCTTCATCAGGAAATCAGGGCAAAGAGGAAAGCTATTTCAGGGTACATTATAACCAAATTTTGCATAGTATTCCTAATCAAAGGTGAGAGTAGGTGCATGGAGTAAGTTACTAAGTACCAGAGTTGTTAGTCGTATTTACAGATAATGACTCAGCATTGATGAGCTCAACTCTGCAAAATGGCCCAACTTGCCTCAAGAAATCGTTTTAGTTTTTTATAATTGCTATGATGCACTCATTTAAAATGTTTGCCGATGGGCGATTGACTGCAGATGTAATTTTAGTCTATGATAACATTTTTATTCATTCAGGCTGTATGTTCTTTAGCTCCTTTTACAACAACACAATTATAAAATATTTTCCGTTAATGACATTTTGAAAGACAAAATAAAGCAAATTGGCTTATATGACTCTTGAACATTTATGCCTTAACTCTTTAGGTAATTTACAGTATAATACATAATAAATTGGGCATTTTGTGATCATATTAGGATGTCACTGCTGTTAGAGGAGTATAAAAATGTGACCAAGTATGGCACCTCTGATAAAGATAGTGTAATTAACAGGAGTCAGAAGATAACTGAAACCTGAATTTAAATTAAAAGTGTAGACTATAAAGCATTCTCTGTGATGCCCAGAGGGTTTTTTCTACTTTGATCTTCTTGTTGTCCTGATTCTGCTATGTTCATCAGGTATATTTTAGTTTCCATGCTTCAAGTGTTATACTAGTCAGCTATGTTGGTGGTCTGGATCCTCTTTGCTGGCACTGTAGTTTACCGACCAAGTTACAGTGTTGTATGTTCGACATTTCCAGTGGTGCACAGTCATTGCACTGATTTTTCTTTTGTTTAAGTGCTCCTTGACTAACAAAGTAGTAGATATTTTTAAGCAGTGCCAAGTAACATATAAGATTGCATGTAATTTCCAGCTTAAAAAAAATAAAATGTTCATCTTTAAGATCAATGAGGTTCTTAAACATTGCTTATTGAATGTGTTTTTTAGGAACAAATATAAATGGAGGCATTCAGACAGGAACCGCTTTATTAAGCGACTACAATGCCCAAGTGAAGGATACTCAAAGGAGAGTTTCCTTGATCATTTTTCTGACTGATGGACGTCCCACTGTGGGAGAAATTCAGTCTCCCAAGATAGTTAACAACACCAAGCTTGCTGTTCAAGAGAAAATCTGTGTGTTTAGCATTGGCATTGGCAATGATGTGGATTACAGACTACTGGAACACTTGTCTTTAGAAAACTGTGGCATGGTGCGAAGGATTCATGAAGAAGCAGATGCAAAAACAATGCTCAAAGGGTACGTGATTAACTCATTTTTAAATTAACTGTGGAAGTCACTCATTAAAGATTACAAAAGTCATAATATTTGATCTCTTTCTGTCATCGATTTTTAAATTAATGTTGAATGTTTGAATGTATAATGTAAATTATACATTAAATGGAACATAGACCATCTTGCTCAGACTAGTTTATAAAAAAAGATTCAGGCACATAAACAGTGAATCCCTACTTTTAAACTGTTACATTCACCAAAGAACATTGACATTTTTTTAATCGATGTGCAAACTCCACTAATAGTATGATACTCTGTCCATCCACTTAATGCTGCTGGGATAAATTCTACCAGAATCCCAAAAACAAAATCCCTCACCAAGCCTGTTTTGAAGAAAATGAATCAGATAAGCAAATGTTTTCTAAAATGTGCCATTCTATTGAAAATATCAAGGTGAGCCAAATTAAATACTTAAATAATTACAGATTATAAGTAATCAAAATATTCTATTATAAGTCTTACACATGAACTGTATCTCTATCCAGATTTAGTCTCTAATCAGTGATGTCAACTTTATTGTGGCCTTTCCATGCCAGAGCTGAAAGAAAATTCAGTAAATCTCAATATTCTAGGTCTTTTATTTTAAAGTTGCTGTATGAAGACTCAGTCCTGTTTTGACACAAAGCTCTGTAGGCTTTATTTTTCAAAATTTTTAAATCTTCATTGGAAATATGTCTACAAAGATAGTGTTCTATTACTATACTGCACTCGGCCATCCAACAACCTAAATTAGCACAGAGTAATGTTTGAATGGGTCCAGTTTTCCCAACATCCATTGACTTTCTGAACGGCATATCTAGTTCAGGGTCATAGAGAGGTACCGTAGTGCCTGTCCTGACAGCATTAGAAACATAGCAGGAACTAACCCTGAATGGGGTGTCATACTCGTGCTGGAAAATTTAGCCACAATTGACCTAACCTGCATGTCTTTGAGATGTGGGAGAAAACCCGAATACCCCAGTGAACACTATAAGTCACATTTTATTGCAAACGTTTTGTTGAGTTAAATTCCTTGTTGTAAAAAAGTGTGTCCTGTACTGAGGTCATTTTTGTGTCTTGTCGAATGACAAGAAAAGGACTGCATGTTTACTGTACTGGACTCCATGAGTAAAAATAGCATATTATGAGGGAAATGTTGATTTAATGTAAGTATTCATACTAACAATAGTAATTATAAAAGTATAATTGAGTAACTGACTGAAGATAGTCAGTACATTGATGAAGTAATAAGTAAATCAGTGCGTAGCATGTCTTTACTGTTGATTTTTGTTTTACTGCAGATTTTACGATGAAATTGGCACTCCTCTTCTTTCGGATATTCACATACACTATACAGATGACATGGTCGATTATGTAACCCAAAACCTTTTTATCAACTACTTTAATGGATCAGAAATTGTCATTGCTGGAAAATTATCAAATCCAGACGCAGACACACTGCATGTCCAGGTAACTGCCAGCAACAGTGACAAGAGCATTGTGTTGGAGTCTAATGTACCTCTGAAAAACAAAGAAAAAGAAGTGCAGAAAACTATTGCCAGCTTGGAAAAGGTAAATGAAGAAAACAACTACATTGAACGACTTTGGGGATACCTAAGTGTTAAGGAGCTACTGAAGTCTAGAATAAGGAGCACAACCAGCAAGCAACGTGAATACCTTTCAGACAAAGCAAAGAACCTGTCAGTTAAATACAACTTTGTAACCCCGCTGAGCACCATGGTAGTAGAGCTGCCTGACATACAAATGGACAGACCCAATGCTGATGAAGCAAACCTGAATGACCACGATTACGGTGGAAAACCACAGAGTTTGCATAGGAACGAGAAACAACCAGGTAATCAAGTCAGTAACTCTTCTCTGCTCTGAAACCAAGAATTTTCAAAATCCATTTTGGTAGGGTCAGTATTTTGGGAAACTGAAGCCAGCCCAAAGAGCAATGGTTCTGGTCTGGATGAGAAAGCAATTCATTGCAGGGATTGCTTAAAAATGCATAAAATAAAGTTAATTAAAGAAATAAATGAAATATTAAATACCTGGAACTATAATAATCAGATATTCATGCACAGCATTGGTTTATGGCTGCAGTGGAGTGACCTCTCATGTCCAGGGTATGTTCTTGCTTTTTGCTTTAAAGTTTGGCTTCTTCTGCCTGTGTCTGAGATTGTAGCATTAATGGATACTGTAGATGAATATGTATAATGATAATCTCTTTCTGTAGCCATATATCTAAGCAACAGAAGTGAAATTTTGATACTGAGGTGTCTGAAACTAACACAATATTACATTATTAATTTTCTACTACATGTGAGGACAGAAGGAGAAAAGACAGTAGTATCTATTCAAGGAGCAATATGCTACTAGCATTGTGTGTCAAAAAACTTTATTTTATATAGCAGCTTTTTGTAGCAAATGCCACTTCAAAGCACTTTACAAGTGCAAAACCATTATACAAGGATTTAACATATTATTTTTTACATTTAAAGTACAGGCAGGTTAGGTGGCTTTTTCAGGTGCAGTAACTGATCCATAAACTTTGTTAAGGCCAAGTTAACTTATCCACTGCAACACACTTTTAGACTACATAGCATAGCATAGCAATAACTGTATATTGAAGTATTGCATGTGTTACTTGTATTCAAACTTTTGTCTTGCTGCAAATGCTTTTGTCATTTCCAAAATCTACCATGTTGTATGTCATCACAAATACCTTGTTTGTAATGTTAAGTATGCTTTAACCAGATTTTATTTGTATTCCAGCATTTATTCACAGGTAAATTGGGGCATTAGCTTTACCGGTAGTATGAAAATTTTGGAAATTATTTACATACAAAACTAATAATCTGAGCACAAAAGGATTTGGAACATTATTTAGATATACAACTAATAATCGGAGCACAAATGGACTAGTATCCATAATTTGTGTACCTTTTTCGGGTTCAGGGTAGCATGCAACTACATAATAATATTGCTTTTGTAAGTTAACGTTGCTAAAACGATTTTATATTAACTCTAATAATGTATTGTGATGCCACACCAGGAGGGAAATGAGGTGCCGGAGAAGAAACAGTGGTAGAGGAAAGGGACAGGGTCCATCCCAGCTGTAAGAGAGAGATTTTGCACTAGCAATACAACCAGGCCGTAAACTAACATGCCAATTAGGGAAAATAGACACCACAAAGAGTAACAAAGACTGTAGGAATAGTGGCACAAGAAAGAGAGATGTGCATCTTAAGAGGAAAAGAGTAATGCTCCATCAGAGTGATACTGCCAGGAATGCCTGATCCTCCTCTGTTTTAGCTTGATATCTGATCATCTGTGATGTGCACCTAAAACAAAAGGCAGCAACTAACCTCAACTGGTAATAGGAAGTAATGTCAAAACCAGCTATACAGCTGTTACATGTAATCTCATACCCGTCTCGCTGTCTTTATTATAGCCATCATACTAAATCCAAAGGACCTCTAACGGCAGACAGCTTTGCTGACCAGGACTATCTTTCACTTTTAGTCCTTCATATCAATCCAATTTAGCACCAATAGAGGCCATCACAGAGCATCCTTCCATTTCTTTGAGGCACTGCAGCCATAGGCGTAGTAGTAATAAATCAGATGCTGCAAACTTTTACTTAAAAATCATATTTATTTGCATAATAATCAATATAAGCTATATAAGCAATACAAAGAATTACACAACCTGGGCAGGTCCACTCAGTCTTTATTCAGTCCCAGATGACAGTTCCCAGATAGCCTAGTTCCTTAGCTATAGATTATATATCCTAATTTGAAAATGAAAAGATTTCTTGCCAGAGAGAGCGCCTTTGACTGCTCTTAAAGTGTCCATACTCAGCTAAGTGGCTCCTTGTCCACTTTTACAACTAAGCTAAACTCTTTACAAATGTGTCAGAAAACTCCTGGGCAGAGTGGATAGTTAATGATTCATTAATCACTAAGTCAGGGTCACTTCCCATGGGATTCAAAAGCTGCACTTTTTGACTAAGCACAATCCTCTGAATCGTGCTTTGCCTTTCAGCTTTCCCAGAATACACTGTACTTCTGTTCAGCATGACAAGACTTTCAAGCTGTGGCCTGTTTCCTGAAATGTGTCAGTTAAAAAAATGTTAAAGCATCCCCGAACATCTTCTAGGAAAGACAGCGCTAGAATGAGACTACAAAAGACTGGCATTAGACACAAATGCCTGCTGGTCAGCAGGGAGCATTGCATAGTCCCAGGTTGGGAAGAGTTGGAAACACATTACCTTCTTAATAGTAGAGACCAGAAGAAGGCCACTTTAGCTCATTAGTTAAATCCAAATTGAACAGGTTACCTTTTTAAGATGAACAGCCTATGAACAGTTTAAAAATACTGATCATTTGAGAGTCCCTGAGCACTAATGGGTGTAAGGGTACCAGTAGCCACTAAAGAGCATTCTAAATAGATGCATGCATTCTTATTTTAAGGGTTTGTGGCAAGAGATTTAATTTTAGTTCTGTGAATGAGACAAAGGCTGGTTTATATGTGCATGGCAGCAGAAATAAATCTTTAAAAAGTGAATGACACCTCTATTATAAATTAGTCCTGTGCAGCCCTTCAAGCTAAGCTAAAGTAATAGTTATAGCAAGCGGGTGGGAGGTTAATAAAATGAAGAGCCCGGTCCTGATCTGGAAATGAGTCACCTCAAGCTTGTGTGGTGAGAAGACACAAAAGCTAACTGATGTGAGGAAGAGACTTAAGAGTCTTAAGAGAGAAGGAGGGCATGAGAAAGAGTTGAAGAAAAGAGTGGTATTCATCAGACAAGCAAGTGACAAGCCTTTTCATTTGCACTTTGTGTTCTTGCTGCCCTTTTCTCTCCTTTCTGTGGTTTACTTGTAATAGAGACAAACATTTTGATATTCTGGCGAGTTTGGCATTATTCTCAGTGGAAAGGAATGCTTGTTGGGATAGGCTCCAGCAATCCAGCAACCCTGTGCAGGGTCAGTGGGTTTGTAAAGTGGATGAATGGATGGAAGGAAAGTGATGTCACAAGTTGTCCCACTCCTGTTATAGTGGCCTTACAATTCTTGCAGCATCAGACTGACTCTAGCGTTGAATCGACACCTACAGTTTTTCTATTAAGGCAATTATATAAACACGAGGAAAGCATTATGGTGTAGAAGCTAAGTCATAAGAATTTAAACAATAAATTTGGCAGCTCAATCCCTACTTCTTACTTACTGCCTGACCCAGAGCAATTCACTAATACTACCTGTACTGCTATTGTCCAAAATTAATAAACAATCCAGCAGCTCTTCTGGGTGGGACATTGTAAAGTACAAACACATGAGATGGCAGTCAGCCTTCCAGCATGTCACTAGGATGACAAGTATATGCTTCTGGTTATATACAGATAATGTTTTCATTAGTAAGTAAAGGTTTTTTGAATCAATTAATCAGTGTAAGCACTCTGAGCCAGTTTTCAGTGAATAGTGCTATATCAGAATGAAATGATTTGTGGGGTCGGGTTAGAAGCCAAGCAAAATGACACCTTTTATTGGCTAACTAAAAAGATTACAATATGCAAGCTTTCGAGGCAACTCAGGCCCCTTCTTCAGGCAAGATGTAATGAGGTGGGGTTGAAACGATTAATTTGCCATCTTGCCAACTTTATTAATATACTAGCTGAAGTACCCTGTGTTGCCTGAGTATATTTGTAGAAAGGGCTAAGGAAATGAAGCAAAGGTTTATTATTTTTTTTAAATGATGACCCAGTTGTTATTGCTAGCTGTCCCTTTATCAATGCCTCTGTTTGGTGTTGTGAGTTGAGAATTTGTTCTTTTTGGGTCCATATTAATTCTAGAATTTCAGTAACCGCTTGCTGCATTATATCCATGAACACTGTCATGTCTGACTTGTCCTCTTTGTTCAAGGTGGACAGTTTGTAGTGCTTAAATTATGAAGAAAATCCTACAAAGCAGCAGTTAAACAACAAGACTTTGAGTATACTTTGTGATGTGTTACACTTCTACTCTCAATCAATCCTCACCCAACACCCCCGCACAAAAACACACAATATTCCTTTTTATATTACAGTGGATGGAAGCAGCATGCAGTATTGTTTGGGAGATAAATGAATACAGTAAGTGTAGCTTCTTGAGCATAGAAATATGAGTTGTGAGAAAGAACTATCTTATAAACTTTAATGGGGGAGTTTCTGTAGATTGGTGTGTATAAACTGCGTACGCATCAAGGGACTACATGGACTTGAGAGAATGGATAGATGGGTTTGTTTGAAAAGCAAGGTTCCGACTTCAGAGTATCTCAAATGCCAGCCAAGTTTGTGTAGCATAAGGAACATCTGTAAGCCACTGCATTCAAGTGTTTGACTTCAAAGTTTTGTGTGTGACCATCAGGGTTTTGGACATTAGTCATGCACACAAAGACTCAGTGTAACTGTGCCAGCTGAAGGGTTATATGGTTGTGACATTTGAAGCAGATCAAGACTCCAGTAGCAGCATTAGGAAACTGTTTCAGTCTGGTATTGTGTCATATGGAGAGGCATTGAGAAAAGAATGGCAGTCTTCCAAGAAGGAGGCAGTGAAGCCATGGCAAACAACTTGTGATCGAGAGACACAGAGAGTGAGAGAGAGTCTCTGAAGATGTTGTAGAGTCACCACAAAAAGGAAGGATGCCAAATGAAAAGACAAGGGTCTTTCTACAAAACTCCAATGATAGATTTCTGAGCAGCTTCTCCGGCCACTGGACCTTGCAACCTAATTCAGTTGCCTATGGCTGGAGGTGTAAAATATAGGGTCATAGGACAAGAGGAGAGGAGAGGAGGAGAGGTTAGGAGCACGTGCTGATACAGTTAATTGCCGCACCCACCACATGACAAACCAACTTAGGACACCAGGTTAGGACCCAAGTGTTCAACAATTAACGGATGTATGGACAGAGTTTATCTTGTGACTTCACTAAGAAGAAAACAGTTAATTGCAGTACTGGAGTTGCATATTTATTTGTGAAATAGTCTAAGCTTCAGAAGGATCTTCATAACTCTGTTTTATTTACACCCTAATTGTTCAAATCTGAAATAGAGCATTGGCTCATTTATTTGCTTTTTGTCCACATTTATATTGCCATCAAGTAAATACTAGATGTTCTGAACCAGAATCAAAAAACTTTTCTTACAGATTTTTCTATGTAATATTTGCTGCTGCTCCCTAGAAGTGGCTTCAGAAAATGAATTATGGATGGATGGAGGCTGCTGCCTCATCATGATTGATCTCAAAAATTGTTTCCTTATTCAAATCACTTTGCATATCTATGTGAGATCCAGAATTGTTCTCAATTGAGATTCCTCCAACATAACAAATATGCACATGCTAAGTTAATTGTTGATTCCAAGTGGGCCCAATATGAGTCAGTGTTGGTACATTTGCAAAATGTGTTGGCCTGATGCCTCCTCCAAGGTTGATTTCTGACTTTCACCTAAAGTTGACAGGATAGGCCCTGGGACCCATCACCCTAAACTGGTGGAAATTCTAATGAGGGAGAATAGATGCAGTATTGGGGTTTACATCAGAACCCCATTTGATAGTGAGGTTCCGAATGAAAAACAAGCAAAACAGAAGAGCATGAGGTCGTAATAGGGTCATGGCCTTGGTTGAGTAGTTCTAGGGACGTAATTCCATTACGCTTGGATGCTGGTTCAGTACTGAATGCTGACTTTTGGAACATGTTGGTTCTAAAGAGTGGCAGGAATGGAATGGGAGGGACTTACGGTGGGACAGTAGAAGTGATGTCAATGTTCGTACTGGTTTTCTTCCTCTGTTCTAAGGGTGAAAAGGGTAAGACTGCTCTACTTCCCATCATTTCTACCCACGCACAGCCAGCAAGATGCTCCCGGGGCACGCATGTCTGATACCGGACAGAGCGGGAACAAATAACTGATGAAAACATCCACTCCATAATGGAGTTATGATGCTTGCCCAGTTTGGTTCAACTTTCATATATTGCAGTTTTCAGCCAGAGATAAGATATTTAGACAATACTTCATTGTTTGTTTTCTTTGCTAGATGCTGTTGTTAAAAATAAAGAAGAGAAGATTGTAACTTTTTCAAAAACTTCAGGTGAGTCTTTTTAATCCTTACCTTGGGGACACTTTAAAGTAATTACTACAAGCATATACATAAAATAGGTGTTATATAGGCTGTTCAATCTATTTAGGGGGTTCGTTTATTCATTCATTCAATCGTCTTCCATAACAGCTTATTGCACTACAGGATTCTGAAAGCATTGTGAGCATGGCCATGGAAGGAACTCCAGGTCATTGTAGGGTCCAATCACTGACCTGTCTGTTTAGAGTCAGCTTTGAGAAGGAGGAGACCATGGTAAGAAAAATTAAAAAAAGAAAAAGCACACAAGCAATACCAGGACAGAAAGCTAAGCTTTGCTACCAGATGTAGCTAAGCTACATCACCCCTGCACCTCTGAGGGAGTCCATTAATAAATCATAAAAAGCTAACTTTTAATGGTGAAAAAGAGTAACATTTTGAAATAAGACATTACAATTCTGAGAAAAAAAAAATCTAGGCTAGAATGTCAGCTGGATTCCTTGGTCAGTACTATTGAGCAAGATATTGAATTTTTTCTTATGGCTGACGTGCCAGACCACAAATCCAGCAAACATCAGGCTCCGATTCTTGTTATTAACCATTTACATTTTCAATTTTTATGGGATGATCTTCTGTCATACCATGTGCAGTGATTTTTTTATGAATTCTGTTAATCTCACCTTGGGGGGGTCTTCATAGTGCATCCCATCTAAAACGGTCTTCCATTTACTTGTTTTTTTTCAGTGCTCCATAGCTCTCTTCCATCAATCACAATTAGTCATGACCTTATGCTAAGTTAGCCTTTTGTGTACAGTATGTAGTATATTCCCCATGACACAACATTCTTAAGTACAGTGACAGCACAACCATGAATGAACACAATAGGATAATCACGTTCAATTTAAGATAATTCAAATATATGATCAATCAAGGATATAAACTGGGAAGAAATTAAAAAAGTACAAAAATGTAGGGAAATACACGAGTAGATTATTAAAGTAGGAGGCTATTGACAGGATGAAATTTACCACAGGCACAGCTGATCTGAAATGGAAAAAAGAAAACAATGCTGGATTTTCAAGTGCAAACTTAAACATTACCACGGAGTCTCACAGACAGGCCCAGTATAAACAGTTTCTTTTTATACAACGAGGCTCCAGGCCTCTTTTGTCCCAAGCTTGGCACACCCTTACATTTTTCCCTTGGGCACAGCCTTTGCCAACACATACTTGGCTGGCTCTGCATAATAAGTGCTCTTAATTCACATTCAGAAGTCAACACGACCCCTGTTTCTTAGCCATTACATGTTACTTCTCTGTAGCTGCAAGTCTTCATCTTCACACTTTTCTGTTCCTTCCTACACTGTGGCGGTCTTCATATTGTTGATCCTACATCATGCACACCCATGTTAAACTTTGTATCCTAAGTCACTGTATCTAGAACTCCACTTTGTTTTTAAAAGTCCCATACCTGCAAATTGACTTCAGACCAGTTTTTGTATCTGGAGACATTATATAACATTTCTTAAGGCTTTGTGGGAAAAATACTTAGGAATGAAGCTGTGTGGTCCTTTCAAGCAGTTTATTCTTTCCATTGAGAATTTCACTATTATAAATTGCATTGTTTATATAAGCATATCTTGCTTAATTTTTTTTGTTTAAAAATCTTTTGTTGCTTACAAATAACATCTGACTCAGAATCTAGAGAATGGATTTGTATTCTTTTTCTCACCACATTCCTGAAATTTAATTTCCTCTGTAAGAGAAGAGCAATGACCTTTCATAATGATAATGGTGCAGATTCTTTCATGGAGGTCAGCAGTTAGGTTAACTTTATTCAAATGTAACTTGTTTTACTGAACTCATACTACAAAGTAGAGGAAATAAAACTTTAACAGCATTAAATGGGATATTTTTAAACTTGTGTTAGTCCAACTTAAAAGCCCCCAAGGCTGCTGCAAAGAAATTAGCTTCTTTTCTCAGAGCACCTTTTTTTAATAATTAATAGACTGCATCATCTATTGTTAACTTATTATTTGTAATCCTTTCTCTTTAGCTGATGGAGACCCACACTTTGTTGTTGACTTCCCATTGAGCAAGATGGCTGTATGCTTTAACATCAATGGTGAGCCAGGCGATGTTATCAGACTGGTATCTGACCACACAACTTCAGGTAAACCTAAGAGATGACTTGTTATAAATTCAGATTATCAAGGATACTAAACACAACATAGTTCGCTGTTAGTGATAGGATTTCTTCTGGCAGTGTTAGAGGATCATTAAAGGAGTACTCCACCCTGTTACTTACCCCATTGTACTTTGTAGTGGTGGTCAAGAAAAAAAAAATGGAGCAGACAATAGTGAGTAGCGGACAATGTGAACAAAGTCCATGAGAAGAAGAAAAAAAAATGTCATGTTACTCATAATCAGTTATTCAGTCACATCCACAAAATGTGTAAAACACATGCTGTTTTTGCAAACGTATTGTTAAATAAATACTTTTGGAGTGATCAGCGTGCATCATAAACAGGAACCCTAAAGTCTTATGGGAGTCACTTTTTGAACTGATGACAGGACTCTTGAGCAACAAATGGGGGGCGGCTCTTCAATTCAAAAAGTCAATCCCATCAGGCAGTTTTTCCCATAGATGTTTTTCACAGTGTTTGCTGCTGTACAACATTACTCACTAATAGCTTCTCTTACATAATAAACCTCTTTTTATTCTGCATGAAAACATAAGAATAAAAACATCATTACTAAATACATGAGCTAAGTAACATATGAAAAAAAAAATTTGGGGGGGAAGTATTCCTTTAAAATATGCGGGGTCTGTTGTCCATATACAGACAGGGGCACCACAGTTAGGTCGAGGGAAAGAAGAATTTCCAAATTCACTTTCTCGGTGCTATGGTTCAGACTTAGTAATAGATTATTATTTAACAAGTCTATAATGCTTGCTTGCAAACTTATACCGCTTTTTTGGTAACTTTCTGGTCTAATGGCAAGATAGAAGGATAATTCTTTGCTTGGATTACGAGTTTTTCAGAGCCTGCACTCGTTGAATGCAGTTGTCTATTGTTGTGTTTCCAGCAGCCATACCACATGCACTTCAGAACAGCTGAACACCTGAAGCTAAGCATGTTCAGGCCCAGGCAGAAGCTGAATGGGAGATCATCTAGAACACGGGTGTCGAACTCCAGTCCTGGAGGGCCGCAGTGGCTGCAGGTTTTCATTCTAACCATCTTCTTCATTAGTGACCAGTTTTTGCTGCTAATTTACTTCTTTTGCCTTAAATTTAATCAACTTGACTCAGGCCCATTTGTTGTTTCTTTTTCCGTAATTAGCAGGTAAATAATAGACACAAAACAAGCCACCACATGACCAGCTCACCTGTGCAACAATATCTGAAAATAAAGAAAGGTGAAGGTCTCAGTAAGGTTGATCTCTCAGGTCACCAAAAAATTTTGACGGTGCTCTTAAAAAGAACAGAACAACAACAGTTTTAGAAATGTCTGCTGTGGCAGCATGAGAGTAGCAACAAGCCATGGAATTAAATAAGGAATTTAATTAACAGCAAGAATTAGCTTCTCATTAAGAAAGTGATTCAAGTGAAATTGGTTGGAGTTTGAAATCCCAATTTAGCTGGTCATCAGTCGGCTTGTTTCACATCTCATTTCTGTTTGTCTGTCATCTAATGAAGAAAGAAATCAATTCAGAGCACTGAATCCTTAAAAACAGGGGTATTAAAATGAAGGGAAAAGAAGTTAATTAACATTGAAAACTGGTCACTGATTAGGAAAAGGGTTAGAATGAAAACCTGAAGCCACTGCAGCACTCCAGGACTGGAGTTCGACACCCCTGATCTAGAAAAAGCTTGCGTTGCTGCTGGAAGAAGTGTTGGCGAGGCCAGTAGGGAGCTCTTACCCTGTGGTCAGCGTGTGAATCCATATGCCCCAGTGGAGTGATGAGGACAAAAATAGCACTGTCCTTTAGATGATGCATAAATAAAAGGTCCTGACTCTTTGTGGTCATAAAATATGCCTGGGCATCCTTTGTACAGAGTAGGTTGTATTCAGATGTCCTGGCAACATTGCCCACCATGGCCTGGTCATTCTGGCCCCATAATCAACCTCCATCTCTAATTGCCTCTCTCTCTTTCACGTTTTAATCACCTGATAGCTAATGTGTGGTGAGCGTACTGGCGCAAAATGGCTACCGTCACATCATCCAGTACAATAAATGTAAAGAATTATTATTATTATTCTTCCACAGTTCATTTGTGAATACAGTAATCCCTCGCTATATCGCGCTTCGCCTTTCGCGGCTTCACTCCATTGCGGATTTTATATGTAAGCATATTTAAATATATATCACGGATTTTTCGCTGCTTCACGGGTTTCTGAGGACAATGGGTCTTTTAATTTCTGGTACATGCTTCCTCAGTTGGTTTGCCCAGTTGATTTCATACAAGGGACGCTATTGGCAGATGGCTGAGAAGCTACCCAACTTACATTTCTCTTTCTCTTGCGCTGACTTTCTCTGATCCTGACGTAGGGGGATTGAGCAGGGGGGCTGTTCGCACACCTAGACGATATGGACGCTCGTCTAAAAATGCTGAAAGATTATCTTCACGTTGCTATCTTTTGTGCAGCTGCTTCCTGAAACAACATGCTGCACAGTGCTTCGCATACTTAAAAGCTCGAAGGGCACGTATTGATTTTTGACTGAAAAACAAACTCCGTCTCTCTCTATCTCTCTCTGCTCCTGACGGAGGGGGTGTGAGCTGCCGCCTTCAACAGCTTTGTGCCGGGGTGCTTTGCATACTTAAAAGCCAAACAGCCCTATTGATTTTCCTCTGCCTTTATGACAGTCTCTGCTCCTGACTCCTTTGAAGAGGAAGATATGTTTGCATTCTTTTAATTGTGAGACGGAACTATCATCTCTGTCTTGTCATGGAGCACAGTTTAAACTTTTGAAAAAGAGACAAATGTTTGTTTGCAGTGTTTGAATAACGTTCCTGTCTCTCTACAACCTCCTGTGTTTCTGCGCAAATCTGTGACCCAAGCATGACAATATAAAAATAACCATATAAACATATGGTTTCTACTTCGCGGATTTTCTTATTTCGCGGGTGGCTCTGGAACGCAACCCCCGCGATGGAGGAGGGATTACTGTATATGCACCTTTCAGAGTTTGAAGCTGGAACATTATTTATCAGGTTACTGTCTCTAGTCTAGGTTTTCTATTAAACTTACAAAAGCTAAAGATTTACCCAAGTCACAGGTTATTAATTTCAGTGTCAGTATTACCACCATTTGCTTGCTTATCCCACCGACAAGTTTTCAAACTACATTAGCCGTGGAAATAAAATTATAAAGCAGTAATGGCACTTACTGTTTTGTCAAGTTCCCATCCTCATAAGGGACAAAGGAAATGCATTGTAATAAATTCTTCATTGGGAAATGTTCAGTGGCACTGCCAAGAAAGTTGAAGAGCTCTTTGTGTCTTTTTCTATGTCTCTGTTGGTTTATTCACACCTTATTGGAGTAATCTGTACAGCAGTTAAAAGTCTTTGAGGTGTCACATGGTGATCTTGTCTTGCTAGCATGGTATCCCCCTTCCCTTTTTAGAGTTGCTGAAACGTTACTTCTTTGTGTTATCAACACAAATGCATTGATTTCATGTGTGATCTCCTCTTCTTGTATAAATTGCTGTCCTTTAGTGAGGCTACACTCAATGTGCCATCCTGGCCCAGCTCCATTTTAGGCTGTCTGTTGCTGCTAAGGTCCAATAGTAGATTACCTTTAGAAACAGAAGTGTCACTACAGCCTTTTGTTGCTTTCCACACCCTAGGCGATGGGGATACTGCTACAGAGCAGAAACTGAAACCAGGCTTAGACGATTTTGCTATTGGTTACATGGGTGCACAAAAGCTGAAATTTTTGTTTATTTGCTGCACAGGTTTGCCTGTCAAAGTTACCACAGTTGATTTACTTTATGGTCATTTCTCCCTCTACTACACATGGCCCTGTTTTTTAAAGAATGTAAACTGGGTGCCAAATACTGACATAGTAAGTGTAATCGTACTATAGATGTTGGCTATTTAACTGTTTTGGGGACCCCAAAGGAGCAACATGTTGAACATGGAAGTGCTGATTAGGTGGTATTGTGAAGAATAAACATCCCGGAACCGGAAGTGACGTCATAAGAGGCGCCAGAAATGGAAGTTTCGTCATCCGAGGCGCCAGAACCATGCAGGATTTCCCGAGAACGGTCTGCAAGGGATTGAGAAAGACAGTTAGTGCACCTCGCCGCCCCTTGGTCTGGTGTGGAATTACTATTACTCAGGCCCTTCAGCCTTCTCCTACTTGCATGTGTGTGACAATATATAAAACCCAAAGTCTGTCTGTATGTCTGTCCGCTTTTCATGAGAGAACTGCTTAACAGATTTAGATAGTGTTTTTTTCTGTAATTTACTTGAAGATTCCGGTTGATTTTGTGACTTCTCTCATTGCATCAAGTATCATAGCTCACTTGCGGTACCAATTTATTTGTGCAAATCCGAGAGACACACAGCGGGCAGAGGGGATGAGTGACAGGGCCCTCCTCACTCATGTGCCAGCCTCGGGGCATACCTTACCTCCACTTAGCTAGTGAATGAGAGAACTACTTAACAGATTTAGATCGGTTTTTGTCTATAAGTTGCTTGAACATTCCGGTTGATTTTGCAAATTCCTCCTCCTCACTGTCCTGTTTCACTTCTACGGGAGTGGAGCTGTGAGGGACAGATAGTATTATATAAGAGAAAGGATTAAGTAAGCTGAGTGAAGATTTGTATGCTGCTTTGGTGGATGATGAAGGCAAGATGTGAATCACAGATGAGAGGGGAATGAGTACAGTCTCACTAATGGAGATAAAGAAGAGTTCAAGACAAATGACATTTGTGAAGGTGATTAGTTGGGGTGAGGAAAAAATGGTTAAAGTGGTTTGGACATATACATAGTAAAAGGTCAAGAGTGACTGGGAAAAGTGGTGTGCTGTGATGTACATTGAGGCCAAGAGGGAGCTGTAAGAAGATGGACATGGACATTATTGTATGAGACAAGTCTTGTGTGAGTCATAATGTGATCCATTAGGCTGCTGTACCTAATGATGCGCCTGTGTTATTCAGAAATGGTACTGTAATGGCACCATTCTCATTTTAAATGCTGTGTTTCTTAGGACATAACCCATTTGGTAAGGAGTGGGCTTCTCTGACTGAAATGGTAGAGCAAAAATTCACATTTTTGGTCATAGGTATGCAAGTGGGAAAAGGGCCCAGTGGACATGTAACAGTTACCAGTGTGGACAGTATGCTCATTGAGATTATCTAAGGAAGTTTAAACAGTGCATCCAAACTGTAAAAGTGAATAAAGTGAGGTTAACAATTTGTGAAAGTTTTACTGTTCAAATAGTGCAGTCATTTTCACTTTTAAAGTTTACAAAAGTAAAATGACCTCTAAACAGCTGTCACCAAAAACCTCCAAACAAGCCTACAGATTCATACCAAGCAATCTTTCATTTCAGGTAGCAGTTGCCAGCTACCTATCAGTATTTTAATATCTGCTTCTCAATCAGACAAGTATAAATGTCATCCAGTAACACAGGAAATATCAGCTTATTGTATACAATTTCATACTGTCTAAGATGAAGAAAGAATTGTGACCAGCTTAGATTGCTTACATTCTGACTTAAGACTCCAGAGAAACAAGGCATACATCTAGAAGCTTGAAAGCAATTTTGATTAGGAGCCATGAAGTTTTAAAATGAGAAGCAGTAATATAGTGAAAAATAAATACACAACAACTTATAAAGTTTTGGGGTACCAGCCAAAGATTAAGACCCTGCCATTTCTGCTTCCACATAGTCATTGTTATGGTAGGATGAACTTTTAATCGTATTAATGGGTAGTGGTTGTTTTCCATGCACTATTCTTAATATCTTCTAGGACAGACAGACAGACAGACAGACAGACAGACAGACAGACAGACAGACAGACAGACAGACAGACAGACAGACAGACAGACAGACAGACAGACAGACAGACAGATAGATAGATAGATAGATAGATAGATAGATAGATAGATAGATAGATAGATAGATAGATAGATAGATAGATAGATAGCCTTACATGTACTTCCACACACATAAACAGCATGGAGGAAGGACACAATTTAGCAGCACTGTGTAGGATTAGAGGTCGTAAAACCTGGCTGAAATAAAATAAAAATACTTAAAGGAATACAGAAAACAATATTTTAAATTGCAAAATATAGATGTCTAGTTTTGAATTGGTGTATCATATGCCTATATGCCAGGATCTTTTTTTTTTGCTTTGGAATTATAATATTAATATTCTATGGTTTTCCAGCTAAACAAAGTGCAAATCAGTGAAATAATATAGAAGGTAGTTTTATTTAAAATTTTCAATGAAAACAACCAACTTCTTCTTAAATCCCTCATCGACCAACATAAAGTGACCCTGTATGATTTGTGTGCTCTTATCTAATTGCTCTCCTCAATAGCCCCATGGTGCTCTAACAAAGGAAGTTGGAGGATGACTGGCAGACAAAAGCCACTGCTCGTGGATGTGAAAATCATTAGGTGGGTTACATGAATTCTCAAACAGGATTGCAGGTTACCCACTTGTGATTTATTGCAGCAGAGCTGGAAATCTCCCGAGTTATCCACACAGTATTGCCCAGATTCTTCTTTAGTAACTAAGGAGTTAGTATGACAACAACAAAATACCCAGCATATTAGTAAGGCGTTTGCATTATAAATAGCAACTTGCCCTAACAAGCAGTGAAATTTCAAAGATGAGTTACGTTAGACCTCCATGCAGAAAAATAAAGACGAATGACCTAAGATAGGAAAAGATGGCTAATGAATGAGACAGTCTTAAAAATATTTTATATCAGTGTTCTTCCAGTTTTGAAGTTACAGTGTAAAGTCAGCATAGAAATGTATTTATTCAGGTATGTGATGCAGGCAGTTGTTGTACTGACCAGCCAGCTGCATAGGCAGAAAATGACATGTTATGTTATTACAATCATACTTCACATTGTATTATTAAAAACATGTTGTTTTATAAATAATTCTAACAAAATGTCATCATTCCAACCAAAACACATGCTTTATATAGACAGAAAAGGTTTAGATATTGAACTTTTTAAAATATGCTGAATGTAGTCATAAATAAATCAAAACAATCAGTTATCACACAAACAGCAGGTACACATTTGAGCTCCTCTGAATCTTCTTGAATTTCCCTGGGTACCCCCCACAGACCCCACCAGACATCCTTTTCAATTGACTGGTAAATCTAAGTTGTCCAAGTGAATGTGAGAGTTGGTGGGAGTTTGAATGCTCTCTGAGACTGCATGCCCACTTAGAGAACTATTAATATAAGAAAAATGTAACCTTTTTTATTATTATTTTTTTTTTTAGGAATCACAGTCAATGGAAAATTAATTGGGGCGCCTGCACCAGTTAATAGTCATAAGAAGCAGCGGACCTATTTTAGCACAATAACAATCATGGTGAATAAGCCAAAGCGGTCTTACATTGAAATCACTCCTCAAAAAGTTATCTTGGATGGCAAAGACCGAGTCATTCTTCCATGCGATAAGACCGTCACAGTGGACAGTGGTGACTTGTCCGTGTCAGTGGTAGAGAAGTCCAATGTAACAGTGACAATATGGGGAACCGTCTCTTTTGTAATCCTTATTCATCAGTATAAAAACCCAGCCTTTTACCAGAGAGACCACCTTGGCTTTTACATATCAAACAGCAAGGGCTTGTCCAACAATTCACATGGACTACTAGGTATGTTCATTTTGACCTATTACATATTTTATTTTGTTGTTATTATGTATTTTAACTTTCTCCTCATCATAGCGTTCGATATAATGGTGTTGATCTGTTTCAACATGAGTGTGTATGTCTGCATGGTCGTTAATATAATCACTGTTTCATACTACATATGTACGTATGTCATGTAAAGTTTACCATAGTAATGACTGGATACTCTGTCACCTTATAGTTCTGAATTCACCGCTGCTAAAAATGAATTCATAATTTGATGAAGTCTTTGTTTAAATCTGTTTCAGTCTCCGTTATACAAGTACAGAGAGCAGAGTTATGTTTGGCTAGTGCAGAAGTTTTATTACTCTCGTATATTCATACCAAGGGGTGGCATAGTGGTTATGGCTACTGCCTCAGAGCTACAAGAAAATGGATTTGAATCCTCAAGATTCCATTTATGTAGATAGATAGATAGATAGATAGATAGATAGATAGATAGATAGATAGATAGATAGATAGATAGATAGATAGATAGATAGATAGATAGATAGATAGATAGATAGATAGATAGATACTTTATTAATCCCCAAGGGGAAATTCACAATGTGTACCCTTGGTACTCCCATATCCTTAAGATCTGACAGTAAAGATGATTTCTATCTACGTAACTCTAAATTGACCAAGTGCACACAGGAGTGTCTGGAGATCAACTGGTGTCGTGTCCACTTCACCTGCACTTACCCCTTCATATGAGAAAAGGGGTCTGCAAAGTCAGTCTTGGTGCAGGTGCGCCATTGTGGCAGCAGGTTTTTGTTCTAATAAAGTTTCTTAATGAGAAATCCACTAGTGCTATTGAAGAATTTGATAATCAAAACTTCATTTTAATTATCTCTCTTGTTAAGATTCTTCATCTTTAATTGCTTAATTTAGTCACAAACTGCTGCATTCACTGTTTTTAATTGCTCCTTATTTGCAATAAGATGCATATGACCGAGAACCAACAGTTCTGCATCGAACTTGTTTCCATTCACATCTGAGTGGATTAAGCATGAACTATCTGGTTTAATGAAATATTTGGAAGTAAACCGTAGAGAAGAAGGTGAAAGACCAAGAATTACTAATCTGCTTCAAGCTAAAATAAAAGAATGACTAACATGGCAGAATGGAAACACCAACAAGCCATAAAAGTAAATAAGATCTGTTATCGGCAAGGGAGATTTCTAATTAAGCCATCAGGTTGGAACTAAAACCTGCAGCCACTATGGCCCTCCAGGACTGACTTTTCAGACCCCTGATATAGAGGATGGACAGAAGATTATATTTACATGAAAATGCGCAAATTGTCACAGATATGGAGCGGTATTACTCATGCAGGCGGAATGAAAGAAGAGCGGTCTGTAAGGCAACAGGCATAGCCAGCTTTGTAATTACAACTGCAAACAACAGAATGCAGATGGTCACAACACACATCCCTAATTTTGAATGTCATTCTTGTACTTTGGCCTTTTACCAACAAACAAACCAGACAGCACGGTGATTCAAGTGGTTAGCTTTGCTTCCTAACAGCTGCTGGAGACCGGATTCAAATCTTGAACCAGTCACAGTCTGCATCGAGTTTGAATGTGCCAGTGTATTTTTTTTTTGGATATTCCTTTTAGATTATTTAAGGACTGTGAGTGAAGAAATGTGCTTTGTGATGGACTGGCACCTCAGCCAGAGTTGGTTCCAACCTTGTGCCCAGTGCTGCCAAGATGAGCTCCAACTTCCGGCACTCATAATACTTGACCAAGCAGTGGTGTTTTCAGTCTAAATCTGTGGAAGCACCACTGTTGAAAGTTATCCAAAGATGTTTAACTGAAAGTGGTGAAGCTTAATTTACTGCCATTATGTGTAAAAGGTGTCAGTGTTTTCCCCATGTGTACCCTTAACAGAGAAGTGATGTCAAGTTAGGTTGATTACCTACTCATTGCTGCTTTTTGCTGAATTGCCATCATCACAAATGTCTGGTTATGCCCTGAATGGTGTAGTCACATCTTCTACTTCACAGTCCATTACTGGACCCGTTTATTCTTCATGTGGTTGCTCAAGGGCTCTTTATGGAGTCTAATAAGGGTCAAGTTTGCCGAGGTTTTCATGTCATACAGTCCGTCTAGGCACAAATATACATCTTGTGAAAAATGTCTGAGCTGGGATGCTGCTGGTACTGTTGAAACAAAAACAGCCTTACGTTTCGTCACTATATAGTACTGTCCAGTACCTTGTTGGCTTATTTACTAAACACACTATTTACTAGGAATCATACAGGATTTAAATATCATTATCTCCAACAATGTGTTATATTAAAGTACCTATCTATCCGTTATCAAACCCTCAATTCATTTTAAGTCTTTAAGGGACAGAGCCAATTGTCAAATATGTACAGACAGATCGACAGTCCAGATGAACCCCAACATGCATGTTTTTGTGATGTGGGTGAAACAATGCCATGCAGGCACATGGAGAACATGCAGAGATTATAATCCAGATTGGCATTGAACCCAGCAATCTGGAGAAGGCAAGGCAGCAGCTCTAATCATTCTGCCAATTTGCTGTCCTCTTTCTGAAAATTATCACCTTATTAAATAAATATTACTTTTCAAATTGTGTATTAGCAGAGAAAATAATGATAGGCAATACCAGCTAATCTTCAGAAAATCTAAAGTAGGCATAATAAAGTAAGGAACTGGGTATGTAGGCAAGCCATTGCAGGCTTTTTTGGATGTAGACCAAAGGTAACAATGGTAGGGTAATCACCTGGCCTGATACCAACAAAACTGCAAAGATGAAAGCAAACGTTTAAAAGTGGCAGCCAGCTCTCTTATGCCAGTAAAAGTGATAGCACGTTAGCACAGCTCGAAAATCCAAACGCATTGTCTCATTTCTTCATGGCCAAGGCAAATGGCCAAAATGATTATCAAGTCTGGCTTCTGTGATGTGTTTGTCATTGAACACGTACAGCTAAGATGCCATTTCATTATTTCCGCTTCAATGCTTTCAGTTTTGATGGAAATAAAATTAAATGACCATTCACACCAGCATGTTACGTTTTGCACCTTTAATTCATGATAATCAGCTCTCTACCTGTTAATATCCACAACTTTCAAAATGGAGATTCTGCAGGTCGAAGTCAGCTTGGAAATTCTGTTTCTGTACTTTTATGCATTTGGAACAAAATATTTGTCTATAAGCAGTAAAGCAACGAAAAGGCAAAACTCCCCCATATCCTTAACAAAAGGTGGTTTGACCTCATCTGATGTTTACTGGAGAGGTAATATCATCTTCATTACAGCTGAGATAAGCGCATATACAGTACTGTTAAATCACTATGAAAGACACTATATAAGACTGATTGCTATGATGGTCAAACTATTTTTATGCCAATGGCATTATCCCAGTAGGCCACAGGCCTCGTGGATTGCTAACCTATACTAAGATGTACCAGGCTGTTTGATTCTTTTTGGTAGCTGCACATGATTGGTCTGCTAAGCAAATCCTGATTACCCATGTGGTCGAAATTTAACATCTTATTAAAGAAAGAAACATCCTCTAACAGGACAATTCAGTAATCAGGCAGGAGAAAAGCTGTTCATTGTATCTTTTAATGACTCCTCGGCAAAATGCCTTGGAGGGGAGTCTGTAACAGCATGGTCAGAATGATCAGAATGGTCAGAGAAACAAAGAATAGAGGTTCATTTCATAAACTGTTCAATTTACGTACAGTGTCAATCAATGTATACATTTACTGTGATTGGTTCATTGGGTTACACCCAAATATTTATATAAAATAAAAGTCTAGATTATATTATATTCTGGTTCTTCTTATACCTTTTGAGATGAGACACCACCCTTGATATTTCTGTGCATATAACAACTGTCCAATCTCGTTTATAGGACATCTGCTGATTTCTTAGTCATCTCTTAGTCATCCTTCAGTACATTTTGTATACTACATCAACCTTTCCACGTCCCAAGAGCCAGCTTCTGTAGCCGAGGATCGGACTGCCAAGGTCCCTGCCTTCGGCCACCACCCAACTCACACAGCACCCGACCTCCTTGGCCCCTCCCATAGGTGGTGAGCCCATGGGAAGATGGACCCACGTTGCCTCTTCGGGCTGTGCCCAGCCGAGCCCCATGGGTGCAAGCCCGGCCACCAGGCGCTCACCATCGAGCCCCACCTCCAGGCCTGGCTCCAGAAGGGGCCGGTGACCCGCGTCCGAGCGAGGGAAAACGCCGTCCAAATTTTTTATTCGTCATAGGAGGTTATGTTGAACAGTGGACCAGCTCTACACCCTTAGCAGAGTCCTGGAGGGTGCATGGGAGTTCGCCCAACCAGTCTACATGTGTTTTGTGGACTTGGAAAAGGCGTTCAACCATGTCCCTCGGGGAATCCTGTGGGGGGTGCTCCGGGAGTATGGGGTACCAGACCCCCTGATAAGAGCTGTTCGGTCCCTGTACAACCGGTGTCAGAGTTTGGTCCGCATTGCCAGCAGTAAGTCGAACCCGTTTCCAGTGAGAGTTGGACTCCGCCAGGGCTGCCCTTTGTCTCCGATTCTGTTCATAACTTTAATGGACAGAATTTCTAGGCACAGCCAGGGTGTTGAGGGGGTCCGGTTTGGTGGACTCAGGATTGGGTCACTGCTTTTTGCAGATGATGTTGTCCTGTTTTCTTCATCAGGCCGTGATCTTCAGCTCTCTCTGGATCGGTTCGCAGCTGAGTGTGAAGTGGCTGGGATGGGAATCAGCACCTCCAAATCCGAGACCATGGTCCTCAGCCGGAAAAAGGTGGAGTGCCCTCTCAGGGTTGGGAGTGAGATCCTGCCTCAAGTGGAGGAGTTCAAGTATCTCGGGGTCTTGTTCACGAGTGAGGGAAGAATGGAGCGTGAGATCGACAGGCGGATTGGTGCAGCGTCCACAGTGATGCAGGCTCTGCATCGGACTGTCGTGGTGAAAAAGGAGCTGAGCCATAAGGCAAAGCTCTCAATTTACCAGTCGATCTATGTTCCTACCCTCACCTATGGTCATGAGCTATGGGTAGTGACTGAAAGAATGAGATCGCGAATACAAGCGGCTGAAATGAGTTTCCTCCGGAGGGTGTCTGGGCTCTCCCTTACAGATAGGGTGAGAAGCTCAGTCATCCAGGAGGGGATCAGAGTAGAGCCGCTGCTCCTCCGCATCGAGAGGAGTCAGATGAGATGGCTCGGCATCTGATCAGGATGCCTCCTGGACGCCTCCCTGGTAAGGTGTTCCGGGCACATTCAACCAGGAGGAGGCCACGGGGAAGACCCAGGACTACGCTGGAGGGACTATGTCTCCCGGCTGGCCTGGGAACGCCTTGGGATTCTCTCGGAAGAGCTAGAAGAAGTGGCCAGGGAGAGGGAAGTCTGGGCATCTCTGCTCAAGCTGCTGCCCCCGCGACCCGATCTCAGATAAGCGGAAGAGGATGGATGGATGGATGGACATCAACCTTTCTTCTAGTACATTCTTTATTTATTTGACCATCTCAGTATTTTTCCTAAACCAATTATTATATTTCAGTGTACATTTTGTTATTCACTTGACCTTTATTTGGTTTCCCACATTTGTTAACCCTTTATTCTATTTCTTTAAGATGAATGCTATGCTACCCTAAAACTATTCTTCTACACCCAGAAACACAAACATGCTACACAAAGCACAGTAGGCCACACAGATGCCTCGTAGCACCCGGATGCGAGTTTTATTTTTAGTATGGGTGTCTGTGTTCTATGGTGTCCTTCCAAAGACAATCTTGTAAATTCTAAACAGATTGTGGGTTAGTGAGCCAGTGAACTTGCACCGTTATTGAGTTTTGCTCTGCTATTGGCAGGTTGCTGCCTTGGTAGGTTGTCCCTCCTTGTGGAGCTAACCTAGACAAGGTGGACATGAGAACTGTTAGCTGGACTCTTTAAAGCAGAGCAGGAGGAGATTTCCAGCAGGTCATAGCGGAGGAGGCCCTGCTTTTGCAATGTTTTCCACTAGCCACAAATAAACTTTCTTTTGTCCAGAAAAACACTAAATCTGATTTTTTT